>NC_070581.1:331301-561301 GCF_027409825.1 Scomber japonicus
TGCAGCTTTTGTTCCTCAAAGCCCTGTGTGCGGTGATGGAGCAACAGCGCCCTCCTTTGGTGACAGCTGAGAGAAAAAAAGCTTACAGCACCTGGTATTCCCAGGCACTTTCTCCACCAAATCCCTAAACTCCCGTCAACCGACCAATGGTTGAGCAATGTTGAGCAGAGTTGAGGAGCGATCAGCCAATGGTTGAGTAATGTTGAGCAGAGTTGAGGAGCGATCAGCCAATGGTTGAGCAATGTTGAGCAGAGCTCAGCGCTCAACAGACCAATCATTGAGCGAGGATCAGAATACGTCAGCTAATGTATTCACCGGTCATTGCCACTACTGTCAACGGAGGATTCACTCAGGTAAATTGTATTCTCTTCATCCTTTGCTAGTTAATTTTTTTAAGGTATGTATTAAGCTGTATCGATTTTGTAGAAAGAGAAAAGATTCTGTGTCATAACACGGTCGTTGTGTATAAAGGGAAGACGTTGAAAGTATGTTTTTAGCTGCTGGGTAGACTTCAGTCAACCTAACGCCGTTTTGTCTGTGAGCAACCATATTACTCGTGGTTGGTCTCGTTTTAATCGTGACAATGTAAGCTTTCCAACGGTGTATGGCATGACTATATTCACCCAAGCTGATTAATGTGCGTCTGTAGCTAGCTAACGCGGCTAACAAGACTGTTTACAATGAGTTGAAATTGTGTTGTTAGAAGAAAGTTTCCTTAGTATTAATCTATAATTCGTCGAAATTTGTTTGAGTTGGGGGCTATCGGAAAAGTTTTCTGTCAGGTTCATCCGCCTCCTGAGGTAATTAGTCTGCTAGCGGTCAGCGCAACGACGATTACAGTAGCACTAGCGGCTACATCGCACACCTGCACACCTGTTGCTTTTCAGCGACAATCAACATTTTCTTGGTCAATTTGATGTGGATATGTGTTAATGTGGGTAAATGTGACTGTTTAAACAACAGCTGATGCCAGAGTAAGTGTAACATAAAGCAATTTGGCGACCGTGTTAATCTCTTGTTGCATGGGATGCGCTGCATACCTGGTAAACAGCAATTTCTAATAACATAGGGCTATTTAGAACAATCTGGCGAGCGTGTTGTCCTAGGCTAATACACCAACAGCACATTTCTGTATAATAAAGGGCTACGTATTGTTAATCTAAATGATCTGCTTTTAGTTTTACTCATTAATTCATGTTTTACTGTACCAGATGAAACATGGAGAAGCAGGTGCATCGGTGCAGCGTGTGCGACAAGACTTTCACTGAAAAGTCCAACCTGACGAGGCATCTGAAGATCCATGCCATCGCCAGGGAGACCTTTGACTGTGATGTGTGCAGGAAGAGCTTGACCACCAAATCATCGCTGGTCAGCCATCAACAGCTACACCAGTACCCCAACATCGTTTTGTACCGGCAAGGAGAGGCCAGGCTGCACTGTACAGAGGCAGCAAAGTCTGTGGCAGAGGCCCCCAGCAGCACTGTTGTTGACCCTAAATGGCTGGATCTCAAGACAGCAGAGGCGGCTGCCAAGAGGTCCGGGGGTGAGCTGTGGAAAGGTCAGCTGGTCATCGTGTTCGGGAAATACGCCGGTCAGACCTTCAGGTGGCTTATAGAAAATGATGTCGGCTGGCTGGTGTGGTTGCTGTTCCAGTACTGCCAGCAGGGAGAGCAGGGCGAGCTGCTGAAGTGGCAGAAGGAGCGACTGCTTGAGTACGCCAGAGAGTTCCCTCCTGTCACATGGCACCTTGACAGGAGGTTGAAGGTAAGATAACCTCAGTTACCTTTTAGACCTGAGTAATTGATGTTAAGCAGTAACCAGTATTAGTAAAAGTATTATTTTATAAGATTATTCTATGGTCGTGTTTTATTTTCTGCAGAAAGCGAATTCGAAGAAAGACCGGGCTCCTCCGACCGTCCCCGACGTCTCTCAGCAGGACCCCAACTACGCCAGTGATGCCGAGTTGTTGGCTTCTGCGGGTATAGTAGTGTTATGCAGAAATGAACATGAAAGTACTGTGTAGTATGCTGTGGAGCTGCTAGGACTTGTGTTTGTGCCACGTGAAATTCATCAGTATGTATCGAGCAGTGCAGTTGATACATTTTTGTGGTGTTCTCCTCTTCAGAGAGTGTCCTGGATGAGTCCGAGCCGTCGGTCAGCACACACCTGACCACCTGGGGAAACCTCGCCAGCTCTGTGTGCCAGGACGACAGGACCGGACCCTCGTCCCTCCGAGAGACCTCGGAACCCGGTGCCGTCGTGCTGGAAGGCTGGCAGAAGTTCTGGGAGCAGCCGCCTGAATCCGCCCAAGCCACTGGTATGTCCCCTGCGAATATCAAGTGGCTGAAGAACAATGAAATATACGGGCTGTTCGAGAGGGCCGCCAAGTATAAGAACAGCAGGGGTGAGGTGGCCGAGAGGAAGGTGTTCAAGGAGAAGATGGAGTTCCACCCGCCCCCTCCTCCTATGGCCGTCAAGGGAGCTGTGCCAAACATGCTCTCCTTCTTCACCACCCCTGCCTTCTTCTGGCGCCCGGTCGGCGTGATGAAGGCGTTGATCTGCTGCCCCAACACCAACTGCGCCGCACCGCCAGAGTACTACCTGGAGAAGAAAGGGTACGGCAGCTACGCCAGGCAAGTGTGCAGCACCAACTTCCACTACACCTTACTGACCGAGAGGTTGACGTGCAAGTATTGTCGCAAGCTGAGGGAGGGGCTGAGCCAGGCGCACGCAGACGACAGCGACGATGAGGAGGACGACGCCCAGAAGCAGCAGCAGCAGCAGTACTCGTGGCTGGCGCACAGCCCCAAAATTCTGATGAGCCTCGCCCCGGCTGTCAGAAGGATGTTCCCCGCCGTTCTCTGTGGCAAGCGTGCCGTGGACAGGAGTGTGGTCACCCTGATGAATGACCGACTCAACGCGGTGTCCATGGCCAAGGTGCAGAGGCTGCTGCAGCAGGGCCATGACGAGTGGTACGTGGAGCGTCGGGACCTGTACCAGACCCTCCTGTACGACGCCCACATGTCGGCGGCTGGATCCTCTTCCTCTCAGCGAGGCATCCTGTCTTTTGCCAGAGCGGCTGGCACTTACACCCCTCCCATCGCCCCGTCATCTTCCGTCTGCTCGGGTCCTGAGGCGCGCGCACCTGATCCTAGAGATGGAGAAGATGCCCGTGTACAGGGACCAGATCCTCAGCACTACTGGGGAGATCTTGTGCATCGACGGCACAAGGAAGGTATGTACAGCATAAAGTACTTGTTTATCAACAGTCAGTCTGTTCCATATGGTCACACCACGCAATGAATGTTCTGCTTTGTTTTTATAGATTCTCAAGAAGATCTACGGCGACGGCCAGGGCACCATGCAGTACGTGACCAGCGTGCTGAATGAGTGGGGTCAGTTCTTGACCACGGTGTTGGTTGCGTCCGAGTCGGAGGGGTGCTACGCACGCATGGCCAGAGGTCTGGTCGCCCGCTTTCGCCGTGCCAACGCTCCTGCTCCGAAGGTGTTGTACACGGACAGCAACTGCTGTCGGTGAGTTCAATAGCAGTTGAAACCTATGATGAAATGGATAATCCAACATGTAACACACCTACACAAAATGTCATGATCTCATTTTCAGTGACAGCGGTTCGTCGTTCTTGGAGAACCTGTTTGGTGACTGGGTGAAGAGGGGTACTGTCATCAGGCTGGACATCCGCCACTGGCTGCACCGCTGGGACGCCGTCGTGATCAAGCAGAGCCACGCCAAGTACGGGGCTTTCATGAGTGCCATGGCGGGTGCCGTGCTCGCTTACAACAAGGCGGACATGATGCTGCTGGTCCAGGCGGTCAAGTTGGGTAATACAGAGCTCTACGACAGGTACACTGATGAGGAGATGATGGCTTTCCTCAAGCCTCATCAGGTCAGGTCGTATGTCAGGCGTATTACCCGTGGGGTTGCGGTAAGTGTGGTTTTCATATTGTACTAAGGTATCGGTCAGATCTAGCTTTGAAAATAAATGTATGTGTGAATGTGTGAATGTAATGTGATTAAACACTTGACGCTGACAATATATCATATGTGTTACAGGAGACTGCTATGGTGATGGAGTCCATCCTTGCCGATTTCCGGGGACCAGCTGGCCTTGACATTGATGGGATCCACCTCTTCAAGTCGCCCGAGGCAGTCGACGCACACTGGGTAGTTGCGAGCAAGCACCTCAGTTGCATGCAGGTGGGTTAATGTCTCTGCAGTCATCGTGTGTCAAAACCATTCAAACTTGTGGTAACATTTCAAAATGACACCAGAATAAATAAGGACCTTGCAATATGTTGTGTGTTACAGGATCCCCCTGGCATACAGCTGTATGTCTCTGTGAAGGTGGTTGTGATGAACGGCATCCGGCTGAACAAGTACAAGTGCCGGTGAGGCAGCAACTCTCTCGAGGGGTTGCACGCCCACCTGTTCAACGCCGTCCCTTCACAGCGATGTGGGATCATGCCGTTCCAAGTAAGTGATTAAAACACGTGTGTGTGTGTGTGTGTGTGTGTGTGTGTGTGTATATATATATATATATATATATATATATATATATATATATTTCAGACACATGTTCATACGGTATAATTTAAAAAGAAAAGTGTCAATGATCGCTTCAATGATACATTTTATTTCACAGCTTCAGTCATCACTTGTAAGAATTGTACACAATAACAGTCAAATGGAAATGTGTGTTTCAGGTATACTTGGTGTCCTTTGCCGTGCAGTGGAACCACCGCATGGCATCGCTCCGTGTCGCTGGTGGTCATGGCCGGCAGACGTCTTGCTTGGACCCGCGGCAGATCCAGCGCGTCAACCAGCAGGCCGAGGTTCTTTTTGGCAAGGAGCACGTCCTGGAGCCCAACTTTGCTGCACCGATGCCAGTCCCCGAAGCGTACGAGCACCCCGACGAGGAGGAGCTCCTTGGTGTGGAGTACGCCATCCAAGTACTAACCAGGCCCGACCCTGCTTAGCTCTGCTGAGATCAGACGAGATCGGGCGTGTTCAGGGTGGTATGGCCGTAAGCGATGAAACAGGCTGCAGAAAGCCCATTTAAAGCTACCCCAGGGCCCGTTATACCCGTCCGTGTCACTGAAGGAAGTAAACATTGAATTTTTCACACATTCTATTCACTGTAGACATAATACACATCACATATAGGACACCATCAGCCACATATACCTAATCTTTACACTTTATACCACATCATTCCTACCTACAATGCATACAAATTCTAATTGATATCTCACATATTTACTGTACACTACCTATTTGCTCCTATTATAATTATTTCTAAAGCACAAAATCCACCAAGTGTGCACATTCATAATATAATGTTTGTCTATAGCTAGGGGATTGATTTGAGATATCACAAAAGTGCACACCTCGTTCTCTTATCAAATCTTTTATATGTGATTTGCATTAGATCCTACTACTTTTATTGGAGAGCAGGATGTTTTTCCATCTGTTCTGTGCGTCCACCTTTCTCCAACCCCTCCATCTCCTCCAAGGTTTAGGGAGCCATTTTTTGTCAATTTCATTTCATGTCAACTTCAGTTTCTATTTCAATGTTAAATAAATAGTCTGCAGTTATACTTTTTACTTTGGACTCCGGAGTTACAACCACCTGGGACTATTTTTTCAGCCTGTGACGTATATGCGTAGAGACAACAACAAGGAGAGAGGAGACTTTTTGTTACGGTCACAGACATTTATCCATGATGTTTTAACACCGGTTAAAACAAGGGAAAATATATTTTTTATACTTGTATAAAATATTACATTTTTCATTACCAATCCTTACCAAGATATAGAAATTATTACTTAGATTTTTGTTTTTAACATAGCCTATGACACAATGTGATTATGCATGTAAAAACCTTTTCATACATTGTATCCACTTAATTACAATTTAGTCTGTGTGTCATAGCCTATATAAACATTTTCCAGAAATCCCATTATCACTATATATTGACTTTGTTAACCAGTGGTGTGTCATCATGCATTATCTCATTTTAAAAAACTATCTTGACTTTTCATCAGTGTGCTGTGAGGACAATTACCACAGAATGAGACAGCAGAGGTCATTGGAGCCACCTCAGGTTACAGGTACTCGTACATTCTGCTTTACATACACAATCTTATTCACACATGGCCTAACTAACCTTGGTTGTTGGATCTCATTTCAAACTACTAACTGACTCAACTACACTCATAAATTATCATTTAGTCAACTGCATAAAAGCCACATTTGAAATATTTACTTTACAGCTGAGCAATGTGAGGACAGTCAGCAATGTGAGGACAGTCAGCAGCAAATGAAACTGAAGAGATCATTGGAGACACCTGCAGCTACAGATACTCATACTTTCCAATGAACATTTGCCCGTAGCCAACATGTGGCCCCTGGTTATGTATATCCTGGACGTTTGGGAATATGGGAGTTGCAGCTATTGCTTACTTTGTGAATGACTGGCGGTGGCTGACTGTTAGTGTCACCTTACCTCTAATCTTGGCTATCATTACCTGGAGGTACGACTAAAAATATCAAAAACTGGTTCAACTACGTCACGTAGTGGGCGGGGGATAATATTTCTAATCTATAAATCTTTTATTTTCTAGCGGTTTTTATATTTTATTTTTATATTTTTTTCAAAGGTATTTCCTTTCATAGTAGGCAAATTATATTAATAACAAGCTATTGAATGAAAAGAAGAGTCAGTCGTTACCGGACCGGAGCACATCTGTGCAATAAACCCTTGTTTTTATTTTTTTATTATCACCGCTACTACATTGCTCAATATTTGACCAGCTGATTTTCATTCTTCTTGAGTATGCATCTGTCCCGCGGGAAGACCGGATAACTCGATTCTTGCCTCGGCTATTTTCCACACAGTCCATATCCTCATATTTCTCAATACAACAACACGAAAATAAGTAGATTTTTTTTTATTTTTCAAATTCATCTATTACTATTATAAGTAATGAATGAATAAATGAATAATAAGATTGAGAAGAAGAGTCGGTCGTTACCACGGCAACGTCACGTCACGCTTCTGTCCGGGAATCCCGAAGCTGTCATTCATTTCAATCACTGCCACTGACTACAGTAAGTATCTCAACCCGATGCATATTCATTTGTTCAAAACACAAAAATGTTATTCCATCCATTGTTGCCCAGTCTCCGTAGCGTTTCTCTGAAGATTAGGTTCACGGAAACAATACCACAGTAAAGTCAATGGGAATCCTCTTTCGTGGTGGACACATGGACTCCCCGGTTCAACTACGTCACGTAGTGGGCGGGGGATAATATTTCTAATCTATAAATCTTTTATTTTCGAGCGGTGTTTTTTATTGGTTTATGTGTGAGTGTGCATATGTGTTTGTGTGTCTGGTATGGAGGTGTTGCAAAAGTCTGTAAAACAGGAAGCAGAGAAACATGATTAGTATAGAATTTGAAATAAGTGAGCATTTCTTAATTTCTATTACCAAAATATTGTAACTAATGATTACATCTTTAACTAACCAAATTGCAATATACCTAATAAAAAACAACCATTGCTGTACACAGTCAAGTAACAAAAATAATGATAACTGGCATAATGTCTTTTTTTAATCAGTGCTTGTAGTGCTTTTATGGTGCTTTTATCTGTTGTCGTATATTTCATTTTATCAAATAATGAGTACAGTGAGTTTTATTAAAATATAGCATAAGTGTGTATGCAGGATACTCTATCTGTAGATTGCTTGTAGGTCTTCTTTTTATTTGATTATGTATTTATTGTTATGGGTCTGACCCATAGACTGTATAAGTCTGACCCATCTGACCGCAGGATGAGCGACCAGTCCGATCCTCTGGAGAAATCCAGGGCCATGTTTTGTTACAATCCATCCCTGATGGCGCTAATCTCTAAAAATCAAACTTCTAACATTTGCCTTGCACTAAATAAAGCACAGCTAAAAACTGCACGTTAAAAATAGTTGGCGGGTAGCCAACATTAACAGATTCAACCTAATCTTCAGAGAAACGCTATGGAGACTGGGCAACAATGGATGGAATAACAGTATTACATTTTTGTGTTTTGAACAAATGAATATGCATCGGGTTGAGATACTTACTGTAGTCAGTGGCAGTGATTGAAATGAATGACAGCTTCTGGATTCCCGGTAAGAAGCGTGACGTGACGTTGCCGTGGTAACGACCGACTATTCTTCTCATTCAGTAGCTTATTATTAATATAATTTGCCTACTATGAAAGGAAATACCTTTGAAAAAAAATGAAATAAAATATAAAAACCGCTAGAAAATAAAAGATTTATAGATTAGAAATATTATCCCCCGCCCACTACGTGACGTAGTTGAACCGGGGAATCCGTGTGTCCACCACGAAAGAGGATTCCCATTGACTTTACTGTGGTATTGGTTCCGTGATTGGGACACGTAAATTTGACACATTACGTGTCCCCATCACGGAATTCAGTGTTAAGAAGTCGTGCCCGCGTCATGTATTTCTGTGAGATCAGGCTGGAAGCACTTGTCTTTTTATCAATTTGAGTAGTTTCAACCATCAAGGTATTTCTCTACAAGCATTGACGGGAAAGCAGGTGATAAATACAGATGGACACAGAAATACAGACAAATACATATCTTGATGATAGAAATGTTGCCTCATTAAACTTTTGGGATCTTGCAGAATTCAGTGTCGACAACAACTCTGTTTTTCTTTTGTATTCTTTGTTGTTTTGTTGTTATGCACAAAATCAACCCAATTTGTTGGTGATGTACGTACAAAACCATCTTTGCATTTAATATCAGGTGGATACCAGAGTCAGCCAGGTGGCTGAGGGGTTAACCGACAACCTTAATACAGAGGTTAGGATATTCCAGATGTTGAAGTCAGCAAATAAGAGTCAATGACATAATCTTGTGCCTTTAAATGATTCTTTGCATGTTTTTTAATATCAAATGTTTTAGAAAATAATGTTGCTTTGCATTCTTTCAGACATTGTCCACGATTGTGACAGAGAAAAGAGATCGGGTTTATTCCTACCTCGATCTGATACGAACACCAAAAATGAGGAAACTGGCCCTGCGTACTGGCACACTTTGGTCTGTATGTTTTACGATTTTAAGTCGCAACATGTTTTTTTGGATTAGAGTCATTTAAAAAAGGTTTGCAATTTCTCTTTCTTTAGGTTCTGTGGGGCAATGTCATTTTATGGTATCAGCTTCAACGTCACAGGTTTTGGGCTCAATATCTATCTCACTCAATTTACCTACGCTGTCATCGAGCTCCCAGCCAAAATATCAGTTTACTTCTTACTGGATAAGATAGGCAGGAGAAGTACCGAGGTAGGAGCTCTACTGTTGGTTGGAGTCTGTCTCGGAATCAACATCATGGTACCTAAAGGTGGATATTCATTTATTTCCAGACTTACATCTAAGCCTTTGGTCATTTTGTTGTTTAAGATTATATAAACTCTAACAATGCATTTATCTTCTCTCAGATATGTCGATTGTAAGAACAGTGGTAGCAGTTATTGGCAAAGGTCTTTCCTCTGCATCGTTTGCAACTGTTATACTGTATAGCTCAGAGCTATATCCCACTGTAGTGAGGTAACTGTGCATGGTTTTCTTTGAATCATTCTTCTGTCAGCCTAAAAACGTTTCATGGATTTGTAACCTAAAATGCATGTACTATATCATACTGTTATTGTTGTACATACTGTTATCTTTCTTGTTAACAGTCTTTTCTCTACTACTAAGATAACAACTGCAGACTGTACAGAAATCAGCTGCCAGGCTTTTAACCAGAATTAAAAGGCACAATCACATCTCACCTGATTTAGTCTCTGATTTTACCTGAACTGCCTGAACATTTTACTTCATTTATTATTTTTAGTTTTATGTTGTACTCAAATTGTGTTGCATAATTTGCATAATGTGGATTTTTATGGCTTTTAGTTCATTTTAATTTGTTTTGTTTTGAAAGGTTCTATATAGATAATGTTTATTATTTATTATATACAGTATAGCAACATTTCCACATGATAAAAAATTGTGTCACAAGAGTAGCAGCTGAAGTCACACAGTTTCCTTTGTCTATGAATGTGTTTTAGGCAGAGTGGTATGGGCTACAACTCCTTCATGGGTCGATTTGGTGTAGCAGTGGCTCCTCTGATCCTTCTTCTGGATGAGGTGTGGAAGCACCTCCCGCAGCTTGTCCTGTGCTCTGCAGCTATACTGGGGGCAATTGTAGCAAGGACACTACCAGAGACCCGTAACAGGTGCCTGCCAGAGACCATACAGGATATTGAAGAGCAGTCACGGGCATGAGTGCATATTCAGCAACGTTTTTAATAAAACAAAAACAATGATGACAATATGTAGCCCACAGTCGGTTTTGTGTGACTTAATGTGCAATTTAAAGTTCAGTAGGTTGAAAGGGTGTTTAAGAGGTGGAAGGGAAAACACTCTTTAAGCCCTTTAAGCAACACATAAGTCATCTTTTAAACCCAACTAATTTATCTTCTAAATAGTTTTATTGTGTGGTGTAAGATTAACTGTACACAAGAGTTACATTTGTGATCAAATAAAGTACTTTAAATTACAAGTGCCTTTGACTTGATTTTGTTACCTGAACACACCATAACAGTGTCAATTTTATCTTTATAGTAGATTGTCTTAAACTGAGTTTTTTAGGTAATACATAAACGTTGAGTTGATCTGTAACAAATTGACTGCTGAGAACTTTTGAAGAATTCAAAATAACAAATATGTTATGTATTAACACAATATTATGAAGGGGAAAAAAAGGAGGAAGACCTTAAATGCAGAAAAGTGTGAACGGTTAATATGCTAAAGATGAATAATCTGGATTGGAACAATGTTTGGTACGTTGCAACCTAGAGGAGCTGCTGGTCCAGTCCTTATTTTCTCAAGGATCTTTTTTTCTTTGTATTATCACTGACCCACTTGGGATGTCTTTTGCTAATGTTTTTGTGGATTTGGCAAGATAGCAAACATACTGCAAAGTATTTTAATTGGCCATATTAACCTGTACATTCATTCATTATAAATTTACAAACAAATTTAATCTTGCAAATTTGCTAATTCTGCTAAAAAAGCAAATGCTTAGTCAGCATATCAACACAGAAACAAAAACTCCACTGGTGACCAAACTACTTTTGCAATTACAGTATTTACTAATTAATATTTACACAGAAACTAAGTCAAAGATCCTTTACAAAAGAAACAAAGCAAGTGTGATGCCTACTAAAGTGTTTTATTTATTCCTCTGCAGGCAGGCAATGCCAACCATGCACAATTTCTGTAACTACACCTCTACCTGTGAAGACTTGCAACTCTCTTATAGTCCATTACTAATTGTACAATATTTTCTGACATTGAGCTGTGATAATATAACACTGTGTGGACATGCATGCAACATTTTGCATACAAATAAAATGTTAGTTTACTGCGTTATTTAATTCTAAATGAAATATTCTATTAATGATGATATGTTCATTTTCTTTTTTTTAACTAAAGCTCAAACATTATTTAGGGTTGCTGTCAGTCACAGGCTCTTAGAATCGTCAACTTTTTAGTATAATCAAAGATGTAGATATCCTTGAATACAATGTCTACTAATGAGAATATGGTTGTGGGTGTTTTTAACAACTCTAACAAGTCAAAACACGTTTTTTATTTTTTTAATGGAGAAATACTATTATGGATACAGTGGCGGCTGCTGGTGTTTTAAACAGGGGAAGCTCACTTTACATCTTCATCATAAAACTTGTCATATTGAAGCGAGGCAGTTACAATAAAAGGAGTGTTTAATTGAGGCTGTTGTATGCTTCGTCTATGCCATAGAACCACATCAACACACACACACTTAACACCTGAATTATTCAACATAAACGTGTTAATTCATATTTAATATATAAGACCTAATCTAATCTAATTAATTAGACCAATCATATTGTTTTCTGTACCATTTTGCAATGTAACTCTCCTCTCTGCTCGGACTGCAACTGGGACTGCTGTACGAGGCTGCTGTGAACCTGACCGTCTGTGAGTGCTTTGGGACGGGGGCAGGGCTCGCAGCAGCACCCGCTGCTCGTTGAGGACAGAGTGATACGTGCTTTCATGTCAGAATCTCTAAAACATCAGAAAACTCGCTAGATATGTCGATAGTCGCCTTTGAGAAAAAAAGTCGCCAAGAAGAGTTGGAAAGTCGCCAGATTTAGCGAGAAAGTCAAGCTACAAAACTACACTCAGAAGAGTCAGCCTATCCAAAGCTGTCTGTCAAGGGCTTTGAGCCCTATAAATCATTTCATCCAATCATCATACAGAAGCAGAGCGTCCGACCTCGCCCACTGCTCCATTGACCGCCAGAGACGCTCAGCGTCCAGGGGCGGGACGAGTTTGTCGCATTATCCAATGAGCGTCTTATCCTGGCTTGTCCCGCCCTAGCCCAAAACAGCTGTTGGGAGAAGCTTCATTGACCACCAGAGACGCTCAGCGTCCGCAGCGGACTGCAATTGTGTTATAGGGAAATCACGTCGGACAGTGTTGGCAATGGCCAACAGTGTTGGCAATAAACAGCTGGTTACAGGATGTCATAGTTGTAAAATTGAACGCATTCAAGTGCAGATTTGATGTAAATATAATTTTAGTGTGAATTTAATATGACAGTTGTGACAATTTATTTGATGAAATTTTAGGGGAAGCTGAGCTTCCCTTGTTGTCTCAGAGCAATCGCCCCTGTATGGATATCTAAACTATAATAAGAGATGAAATGTTAAAACGTCATATCATAGTAAACCAATGGTGTCTCTTCCTTCAGTGAGAGCTCATCAAATCAAAACACATGTCAAACGGACATCTCGAGGCTGCCATTCACATATCGCGATATTTACTTCAGCAGTGCTTCCATCATGGCAGGCAGTAAGTTGGTGCTAGAAGGAAGAGTAAGTATAAAAAGCTTTATATTAGGGCTCAGCGTGGTCATAATCCCTTTGGTCAGAACCTGGTTTGGACATCTCGACTGGGTTTTTGATTATCTAACGGAAACTCCCGGGAAAATAGCTATTAGCATCTACATAGCAGTTATCAACGGCCTCTTGCTCATCACATACAGAGGACCTCTGTACAAGGTAAGTTCACGTTAGCTCAAAGCTAGCTAACTTCCTCGCTGGTTCCACATTCTGTCTCAGTTTAAATAACTTTAAACACGTTTCAGCGCTGCTCAGCAAGACGGTGTTTAATCCAGCACATGGAAACTAATAGTCTAATCTGACGTACTTCACTTTGCCGTTTAAAGTTGAATGTTGCACTGCTAATGTTGGCTAACTAAATCCTATGCTAGCTAACATAGCTGCCCGTGTAGTTAAGCTCATTAGCTGAAGCGACGTTGATGCGCTTAAGATAGAAATCTGAGGCAGGTAACGTTAACGGTAAAGCTGTAGGGCTAAGTATTCATGCTTCTGTTAATAGCATCGACAGGTTTTAACTAAGCTCCTCATAACTCACCGTTCTTCCATATAATGCTAATAAAAGTTATGTTGCTTTTTAAATAGGCAACACATAATTAAAATTGAGGAGTGTACTGTAACTCTGTTAATGTGAGTTAGAGGAGGGTTAGTTTGTTTCTGTATCTGTATGTCCCGGGATAACCTGACTGTCCTGACTTGTTGTAGGTGGCTGTGAGAGCCTGCTTTCTGGGAGTCACTTTTGGCTGCGGCTTAGTTATAAGCTGCTCTGAAACCACCTGGACACAATTTGGCTGGTATGTAAACACATTCAGATGTTGTTTTGTCAGGGTCAATTTCTTCTTTTTAAGTAACATGCACTGCTGTGTACAGGGCTCCCTCAGTCATGAAATTCCTGGAAAAGTTATGAAATTAGAAAAACTGTTTTCCAGGCCTGGAAATGGTTTGGAATTAGGTGAATGTTTTGGAAAAGTTTTGAATTAGAGATGGCTCTATCAGATTACGATATAAGACAGGCTGCATGAACATGGACCTCCCACTTTTACCATGTCAAAAATCAGTAGATTCTTTTAATATGATTCAATTTCTATATTTAGCTTATTAATATCTTCTAATATGTGATCTGGGGCCAAACACTTCCTCTGGATGTAATTGCAAAATCTTCCTGCCTATCTTCGTTAAACTATGTAAATGATGGAAATTGGGTAAAATATTATGGAATAGTTATGGAAGAGTTTTGAAGATTCATTGGTAAAAATGTATGGGAACCCTGTTTGTAGAAATGAATTGCATAATATCCCTCTGACCTTTTTTATGTTTTACATTTGAATCAGTGAATTAAAATAGTGTTAACTGCTTGACTAATAATATAATATAATCATTCCTCCTGTTCATACTGACCATTAGAAGATCCCTTCATAATGCTCTTACAATGGAAGTGATGGAGGACTAAATCCACCTTCTGTGTAAGAATGTATTTAAACACATTCAAATCAAGTCGTTTTAGTGCCTTTGTTACTATACTTCCACCACAGGCTATTATGAACTATTTTTGGGTTAATACGTTAAACTTGGTGCAGTTTGTGCTGCATTTGCATCTCATCATTCCCTGTCATGTCACTGCCAACATCTCTCACTCTCTCTGTGTTTGCTATCTCCCTGCATCAAGGCAGGGAGATGGCCTAAGCCAGCAGGATAAATAGGAGATGCTGCCAGCCTGGCCCAATAATAAACTGCAAACGAATATAATTATTCTTCAGCTTTTTTCCCCCTTTTTTTTAGTCAAATCACATGGTTCTATTATATATTCTGGTCTGAGAACTGTTTGGTTTAAATCCACCTCTCTGCAGCCAGGTGATAGCTTTTTGAATAAAGACAAAGCCCCAGCAGCACCAGTCAGTGAGACTTTACTTCCTATAGTAGGCTATCACTGACCAGTGTTAATTAACATGGGTTATGTCCAATCACAAACAAGAATTGTTGTCCCTGCCTTTCCTGTTGTGTGAAATGTTGTGTTTTCACCCTCAGTACACCTGACATTTGAAAAATAGTGAACTTGTCCTTTTAAGCTCTAGAGAGACACACTTGTAGTCAATGTGTTGTATTTAGTGATGTAAGCCTATTACAGTTTGAGCATTGTCTCTGCAGGTACATGTGCTCCCTGTCGTTCTTCCACTACTCAGAGTACCTGGTGACGGCCATCATTAACCCTCGCAGCCTGTCGCTGGACTCGTTCCTGCTCAACCACAGTGTGGAGTACACCCTGGCTGCTGTCTCATCGTGGGTGGAGTTCACTGTGGAGAAGCTTATAGTTCCAGGTTGGTGTGTCTCTCTGTCATTGCACTCAGTCCACTATGAAACTGTTGTGTATGTTTTACTGACGCCACCAGTGTAAACTGTCGAACTGACCGTCAGCTCAGGACATGGACTGCACACACACACACACACACACACACACACACACACACACACACACACACACACACACACACACACACACACACAGCGGATAAGACGGGCCGCATTCAGAACAAGTGCAGTGAAAATGCCAGTCCTCCCATGCATTTGAAACAGGGTGGTGGGTTTAGGCTGTGGGGGGGGGGGGGGGGGTTGGCCACAGCAGCATGCAAGAAGAAGAATGTTGATCCAGAGTCAACTTCTGGAGAAACACAACCCAATGTTATACCGCTGTGGCCAATCAGAGGCAGAGCTGTATAACAGAGCAGTGGTGGAATATAAAGATGTTACTAAGAGGGAGGGGAGGTCATTGCTATTCATTTGATAACTTTAAATGAAAAGTAAGAAGAGATGAAAAAGAGGAGGAAAGCTGTGAGTAGGGAGAGAGAGCAGCTGTGGTCGAGCGAGCTACAGTGAATGAAGAAAGGGAGCGGTGGGAGTGAGAAAGATGCTCATTTAGATTAATACAAAGTGATTTTCTCCGTTCTCCAGCGCGCGCACACACACACACACACACACACACACACACACACACACACACACACACACACACACAAACAAACAAAAACCTCACTCAACACTGCATCGGTCCACCACAACACCTGATTTAACTTAGTAGTGTCCTTCTACAGGCTGCTAGTGTCTGTCAGAGGCTGTGTCTGAAATGTATTCACATTATTACTGATGTTTTTGTTTTACTCATTTAAAATTTGACTAGTAGTAATAATAATAATAATAATAATAATAATTAATGGCTAAACTGAAAACAATCATGAGTTGCAGTCTTCCATCTTTCCTAGGATCATCTGTTGTTTATGTTCCAGCTCACCTGCTCACTGAGCTCATGGAACAGCTGCACCAGTCTCACCTTTCACTTTTCCACACAGTGAAAAAAAAGAAAAGGTCAAATCCAAGTATACGGCTGAAGTGTGTATGGTCACTGTGTGAAATAGTGTTCAGTTTAGAACAGAGGCAGTCAGTGGTTGTGAGTGTACTGAAGTATCAGATCACATGAATTGGTTAAGCAGTTACATGAACAATACTTCCCACTCATATCTCAGAATGCTTGATTTGAAAGGGAGCTTGATTTCATTTTAATAACTATTTGAATGATGTGTTTAGGATTTCAGGGAGTCCAGCAGACAGAAGCAGGGGTCCATCACACATCCTACAACACCTTCATCTGAACATAGCATGATAAAATGTGTAGAATCACTCATGTCTGTCCTGTTGTGTCTCTCAGATATGAAGCAGCTGAACTGGTTGGGTTTATTGGGTCTCTTTATGGTGCTGTGTGGCGAGGGTCTGCGCAAGGCGGCCATGTTGACGGCCGGCTCCAACTTCAACCACATCGTCCAGAATGAAAAGGCCCAGAGCCACGTCCTGGTGACTGATGGAGTCTACTCCTACTTCAGACACCCCTCCTATGTGGGCTGGTTCTACTGGAGCATAGGAACACAGGTCTGAATCTGCCTATGTTTCAATTTACACGTCTCGATTCTATTCTAATGGTCTCTGCTTTAATCATGTGCTAGAATCAAAGGCAGCATGCTAGGACAGTGTTGGTCACATGTTGTGTTTGTTGACTGATGAGTGTTGTCTGTTGCAGGTCATGTTGTGTAACCCTGTGTGTATACTGGGCTACACGATAGCCAGCTGGAGGTTCTTTCGGGAGCGGATCGAGGAGGAGGAGCTCTCCCTCATTCATTTCTTTGCAGAGGACTATGTGGAGTACAAGAAGAGGGTTGCTACCGGGCTGCCTTTCATCTCAGGAATCCGCGTCAACTAGACCAAGCAGCTGGATACTGGACCTAACAGACTTAAAGCACTGAAGCAGGTCAGACCTGGTGGATGTGTGGCATTAGCCGTGGCTGCCCTCCAGAGGAGGGGGGGGGGGGGGTGACCGTGCAGCTGGCTGAGTCCTGTAGCTCACAGACAGAGACCCTGACAGCTGGTGCAGCGGTAGGCAGCTGGGCTGCTGTTTTTCTACCAACCTCCATAGTCCACTTAGAAAGGCCAGACGACCAATGAATTCCATGTATTCCAATAGCACTCGCTCCATCTGTTTCACTTGTTTCTGTTTGCATGCTCTGACCATGCTTGGTGTTAACTGATGACCTGTTGTGTTGAAGAATGATGAGTCAGCAGAGAGTGAAACGAGCCGTCTTTGATGTTGATGTTGTTATAATGAATGTTTCAGCTTCACAGGAAATCCACCAGCTTCAAAAGGTGTGATTATGTTTATTAATATTTCCACTGAAATCTGTCATCTGAATATAAAAGCTCCTCACCCTCCACTCTAGATCTATAAACCAAGACCAGTTTCAGGACTTGAGGCAGGCCAGTTCTGTATGAAATGTGCAGGAAAAATGACATGGGTTTAGATTGAGTTTAAAACTCCTCAGGTCCATTTTGGATCAGGTGTTGTCTTTTTAGTTTTCTTTGTAAATGAATTTATTCCTGTCGTTTTTCCTCATCTGTTTCACATTAGATCTGTGAGTGAAGATCTCTCCTCTGTACTGTCTAAAGATGTCACTGGATGACAGCTGTCATCATTTTGGATTCACAACAGTTACAAAAAAACAAAAACGGGTCAAAACAAAAATGATTGTAGAAACCAAGTCATGCTATAGTTCCAAAGCTCCAACATACGTAACATATGTATCAATGTAAGCAACAGCTGTGACACATACACATATACATATACATCACTGCAGTATTCCTGAAGTGTCCCTCGTAACTATTTTCTTTTTCAAAGGTGGAGAAGCCTCTCAAACAGTCCAGAACATGGATGTCCACTGAAAACCAGAGGAAAGGGAACATTAGATTATATAAAGTTTTCATTTAAAAGTTTATCCACAAAAAATAGTATTTGTATCAGGTTTTTTAAGGCAGTACAATCCTTGTAGTGGAGCTCCATCACTTAGTTAGACAGTGACTGAATATACTGGCTGCTCTATGTCTTAACACTGTAATCCACTCAGGCTAAAACACTTCAGCCACTAGTCACACCTGTTGCTTTGTATGACACATACATTTCAGGTGTTTTTTGGACTCATTTGATATTGAAGCTACCATTCTTAGTCTCATTTTTTTCCTACATTTAATTTATTTGGTCACATTTGTGTACACAGAGGTATGAAAAAATAGATAATTAATATTGATCATTACCTCCTGTGTTGTAGCATCAGTTGTTTTCTTTTTCTTTTCTTTTCTTTTTTAAGAATGAGAACTTTGCAGAACAGCACCATGTCCTCTCATTTCCATCAGCATGAGTTCATTATCATTGTGTTCTTCTGTTCACCTTTCATGCTCACTTTGTGCTAGAAAGCAACCAAATGACTGAGTTGTGTGTTGTAAAGGCTTACAGAGAGAGGCTGAGTCTCTACAAACCTACTGGTCCCACTGTGTGATGGAGAGATTTGGTAAACATAGTCTGCAAAGATGCTCTGTATGTAAAGTTTATGTTTTTAAAGGTACCCTGTGGAGTCTCTGACCACTAGTGGCACTGTAGTGCATGAGGAGTGTGTCTGTGTTTGTTTACAAAAAAATAAAATATTAATGGCTTCACAGGGTAACTTTTAGAAAAGAATTTTTCTTTTTCAGAATGTGTTAGAATACATGATTTGGGGAAATTGTGCCATTGGTCACCTTGTATACAAACAAATAGGGGGGGTCATTATTAATATATCCCAAAATATAATAAAATAAAGGGCAAATTTATCTCAGAGCTTTATAGTATGTACAGAATACCCTTGATTAAAATGTTCTGCTCATTTGTGTGCATGAATGATTAATTCAAGAGTGAATATGAAGTAGTTGAGAGTTTTTAACATGAATTTGAGAGTAGGAAATATGAATCCTAGCGCACTATTTATTCAGACAAATGAGTTTTTAGTTTCCTTGGGCCTCTGTAGTTGGCACAGTTTGAATGTTCCCTTTGGAGTTGATCCTGAAGTAAACAATCCTAAATGAATAACCATTTTCATTGGTTATTGTACAGACTTTGCAAACTGACAAATAGTACAGCTGTATGGTCTCATGCTATCATGAGTGAAACACTGTGACTAGACAGTCATATTTGAAGTTTGGATTTATATATGAGAATAAAAATTGGCTATGAGCTTGAAATAATGAACTTTGGATATTAATATTACAAGTCACAGTTGTATACGTATTAGCATTGTAGCTGTATGCTAAATATTTAGCTTGTTACCTTCACTCAACTGTTTTTGATAGTTTTAGCTTGGTGTGTACTATTTTACCACTTAAAATTGTCCACGCTAAAGTTTTAGCTTGGCTCTGATTTAACATTAGTCTGTATTACATACACTACAGTCCAGGCTTTTTCCCACTAACATTAGCACAGGCTAACATGCTAAAGTTGTAGCATGTTTGTAGCATTTGGTTGTTTCAGCTTTGTGCTACTATGACTTGAAATACAGTATGCTAAACTATTAGCAGGAGAGCTAATATCACTGCTGAGGCTAGCATACTGACACAAAAGTGACATTAACAAGAACTGTAAAATTCACACCCTTCTTTACTTGTCCTTTAAGAAGATGTATATTATTATTATATTTAGGCAGAGTTCTCATATGTCTGAGATATGTACAGACAATGCTTATTTCAAAATTTGGCTGAATTTGTTAATAATAATGCACCCATTGTGAAATTCCTGTGGATATGATGATTATTATGTTTTGTTGGTATTTATTCCACAGAGATACAAAGAAATTATTGTAAAAGAAGAAATGAATTGTTTTAACGTAATTCAGCCTGTTATACTTTCTTTGAATGAACACAAATTCATCTTCAGTAACTTAACACAAAAAAGTATTTTTCTTTTTGTAAAATAACTGATTCAGAATCACTTTAGCCTGCTATACAATTACTTACTAACCCTAACCCTAATTACTACATGGTCTAAACTAAACAAGTAAATAAGACCATTCATCACTACTAATTCTAACACTCAGGACCAGTTTTATTTTTTTAATTTATTTGTCTTTATGCTTTAGTGTTGACCAATGGCACAATCTACTAAATACAGGACTTTTGTAAAGCAGTTCAGAATGCATGTGTGTGTGTTTATACACAGGTGTGTTTTGGGATAAGAAAGTTAGTCTGAGTTTAAAGTGACACACTTGTAGCATATACGTGTGGAGTGCATTGTGTAGGGTTAGATCCTGAAGCTGCTGTATGCAAAGAGTTCACATAATAATGAGTTGAGCGATGCAGCATGGCAGACCTGAGCTGAGTTTGGATTTGTTGCACTTTTACTGTATAGAAACACTGTTTATCTTAGGCCTGTATTAAACACATGTCACTCTGACTGAAAACTGATGGCTCAATACTGTGCATCTATTCATAAAGCAGGTTTTCTCAACAACACGTGTCAAATAAAATCAAGTCGATTTGTCTTTATATCTCCAATTAGCAGACATGATCTATGATAGAGTGAGATCAACAAAGTGGACATGCTGTATTACATTTGGAAGAACAGATGACATGATTACTGACATGTCAGTCTGAAAAAGCAAACATTATTTTGTCACAGAAAGAAAGAAATCAATTTATAGTTGAACAGGTGTAATATTGGTTTATATTCTAATTGTCTAGAATAGCCTCAAGTGCAAATCACCAAACACAAGGCTACTGGATCGGACTGAGAGATTACAGTCTTAGTTTAGTTTTTCTAGATCTTTACCTATAATTTTCATGTTCAGTTGTTATTGCCTCCTGTGTTCTGTCCCCATCAGATTGTAGCTGCAGTCAGATTCCATTTTATCATCATTAAGAAAACCTAAGTCTGCTAAATGATGACAACACTGAATAAAACTTAATGGTGTTGACACTTTAATTTCAACATACATATTTACATTTTAAGGTGATAAAAAAATCCCTACTTGTAAATCAATCTCAGATCATACCCTCGGATTGAACGGATGTATCAATCGATGATTTGACGTTTGACTCGTAGAGCCAAATGTGACGCATGCGCACGGCTAGCTCTTCCTTTCTGCTAGCTTCTCCGCCATGGCGCCTATAGTAAGTCAAATCGCGTGTCGATAAAATCACAAAAACTGAGTATTTTCGGCTGTGAACGCCTGAGAAAAGGCTCGGAGTGCAACGCCAGGCATGTTAGAACAGTTGTAGCCAGATTTTAGGGACTGGGGTCGTGATTTAACGTGTTTTTTTTAAGTAGACACACATGTAGCGGAGTGTTTGTGGCCTATGGCTGCCTCTGTGCTAACGTTAGCGGGATGAAACACCGTCGAGTGAAACACCACGTTGTGAGCCAGCCAGCCTGTGTGCAGCCTGTCTACAGCCTGCAGGACAACACGCTGTATTTAACTAGTTGTATTAAAATGCACTGTTTTTAATGTTACTGTATATTTACGTTGCGTCACTTGAACGTTGTCTCTACGTACTGTGTGCTGCTTGTCGGCAAACTAGCGAGTCTACAGAGAATGAAACAGAACAATAAACTGCTCTATTCTTCATATTCTCTCGTGTTACCGCGTTTATTTAATAGTTTCTACCCAAATGACTTTGATTAAATATATAGTAAGAGCCTGTAATAAGCTTCAGTTAAAAAAGATTGATTCTGAATAATAATAAAAAAACAAGTTGTATGTCTCGTTCGGTCTGCGCATGTGTCAACAAACAGTTAATTGTCTCCAGAAGTAAACAGACTATCATTAGAAAGAGTTGACATCCTGTATTAACCTCTCCCTGCTGTCCACTCACTGTTTTCTGCTCTTTTTTTTGTTCATAGCAGAAGAAGCAGAACCACGGTAAAGGTGGTAAGAAGAAGAAGCAGGTCCTGAAGTTCACACTGGACTGCACCCATCCTGTTGAAGATGGCATCATGGATGCTGCCAACTTTGTAAGTCTATCACTCAGTCGCTCACTCACTGGATGTTCTTATTGGTAGTTTGCTTTAGTCAAGTTAGCAGCTGTGTTTGACTCTGTGGAACGTGAGTTTCCCTCATGCTGAAATAAATTTGTATAGTATGAAAATAATGAAGCTGTTGTAGTGTTGTGTAATACTAACATAACTTAAAAATGATGTTCTCTGTGATACATTATCTAACATAAGCAAGTCTCTACAGGTCAAGTTTGCACATTGAACACACTCTTTTTTACTAATGTGGTGGGGTGTGTGTGTTGTGTTTATAGGAGCAGTTCCTTCAGGAGCGCATCAAGGTGAACGGGAAAGCTGGCAACCTGGGTGGTGGTGTGGTCTCCATCGAGAGGAGCAAGAGCAAGATCACCGTGTCCTCTGAGGTTCCCTTCTCCAAAAGGTAAGACACTCTCACAGTTTATACACACCTGCCAAGCTGTGCACATTCAGTGTACGAGTTGTTATTTTAAGGGGCACAAAAAATAAGCCAATAGTCTAAGTTTTACATGTGAGTAATGGATGAATCCAGTTGAGACAATAAGCTGACATAACTGCTGCAGGAAGTCCCCTAAATCAGTAACGTCCATGTTTTTCTGTTTCACCTCTTCTACTCTCAGATGTGTTCACTTGCTTGTGAGTTTATATAGAGTGGTAAGTCCTCATGTTTCTGTGTGAAATGAGCTTCAGCACTGGTTTGATCTACCTCTGACTGACAAAGCCACAAAAAACAGTGTGGCAACAGGTTGTTGCTGTCTTTTCAGACACTGAACTGCTGACACAGACATTTTTATGGTTTGAACTTCACCACAGTGCAGTGTAGCTTAGCAGTACCTACATTAACACACCAGCAGTGACCTGTGAGGAAGAAATGAGATACTGATAGAGAAAACTGAGGTGTGTGTGTGTGTGTGTGTGTGTGTGTGTGTGTGTGTGTGTGTGTGTGTGTGTGTGTGTGTGTGTGTGCGCGTGCGTGCGCGCTGGCACAGTGTATCTGTAACTCAGCCTACTCTAGTAACATTTCAATGAAAGGAAACAAACACTATTGCAAATGAAGTGCATGTGTAATGTGTAATATGTGTAATTCTATACACACAGCAGTGATTCACATCTAGGTCTGAGTTCATCAGCTGACTCGTAAATGAAAAAGATAAACTGATGTGTGTGTTCATCAGTATACAGTATGTTTCAACCACACTACATGTGCTTCAAGTCTACTTATTGGTTTTACACATGTAACTACAGTGATTGTGTATTGGACTCTGAGTGTTCAGTCTCAGTCTGTACAGCTCTTTGTTGTTCCTGAATGAGCCACAGAGTGTTTTTAAAGCTTTATTTTTGATAGGGCATGGCATAGAGTCCAACAGGAAACAGAGAGAGAGGGTAGTGACCTGCAGCAAAGGTCCACTGCCGAAATTGAACCAGGGACACTGCTGTTATGTAGCATGCGTGCTAACTAGGCATGGGATGATAACCGTGTTCAAGGTATACCGCGATTTGAAAAGCCATGATAACCGAAACCGCCAAATTTTCTGTCATACCGTTCCTAAGGTATGAGCCGTGTTTTGTCTGGTCAAAGACAGAAAGTGGTTAGGGTCAGAAATCCCTCAGGTGGTGCAGCTGCAGCGTAGAGTATCACGACCCCTCACACTGTCATTACTGATTCAGGTTAAATGAACATGTCTGTCTTTATTTTTCTTCCTTTTAGGAACATTTTAGAGCTGTAATCGCAATACCGCCATACCGTGAAACCGTGATATTTTTTCTTATGGTTATCATACCGCCAGAATCTCATACCGGCCCATGCCTAGTGCTAACCACGTAGCTACCGAGGCACTCCTACAGTATGTGTGTGTTAAGTGGAAAATGAAGCTGACAATGTTGAGAAGTGTTGACTTAGATCCTACACAAGTGATATTCTTACTGTATGAACAAATATAACAAACATGACTGTTTCACCACTAGTTTGTCATGTCTAGGATCATACTATATGTTTAAATGACTATTTCCGTTTGCTGTTCAGTAGAGCCTGGCTGATATTATTGACCGATATCTACCTATCACCTATATATTGGTGTCTGTGAATATGCTGTTTGATATGCGCTGATATTTTTAAAAAAAAGTTATGTTAAATAGATTTTATGATTTTATGTATATTTGATCGTTTTTATTAATTCAACTTTAATACATGTATATTTGTTTTTTTGTTCTGTGTTTTTTATTCGTAGCTAATTATAATGATTATATTCCCAGCTGTGTTTTTACTGTTTCAAACCACTGATGTCTTTTGTACAATAAAGTTTATTGTTAGACTGAAAAATATCAATATTATTACACATCTTTGTCACAAGTGAGTAATAACCACATTTGAGGGATCACTGCAAATAAATGTTTAAAATATATATTCTGTACATATGATTGTCAGCCAATATATCCATATCACAACTTTTTTGCTTCCTAATATCAGTATCAGTATCGGTATTGGCCCCTAAGATCCAGTATGGGGCGGGCTCTACTGTCCAGTCAGATCAGCCCACCAATCAGTAAACAGATGGAGGTGGACAGGATGTTGGCTCCTCTCTCCTCTGACATGAAGCATCCTCCATCAGTTAGCAGGTCACACACAGAGCAGTCAGCTGTCATAGCCCGTCTGAAAACAGTATGAAACATTAGTGACCATCACACAGAGCTGACATGTACAGCTGTGTCTGTGAGAGAAATGCAAGTCAGTGTGCAGCATAAAGAAGATTCCTCTAACATGTTGTCTTTCTCAATACTAAATACACCATGTTCAGACTTGTACACTCACATCTCCAACTGAGCTCCACTCTGCTCATTAAACTGTACTATGACTCAATCACCTCAACTCTAACTACAATAACACTGTTATACAAGAACCAACCTAGCTGACAGTCACACAGTTAGTTGTGTTAATTAGTCTGTAATGTCTGTGATGTGTTGATTAGAATAAATGTAGTCATAGATTAGTATTGAGGTGCAGTGCTATGTGGACATATAAGAAGCTCAAAGTCCACACACATAGAAAAACATGAAGCTTCACTTGAAATGGACACAGCTACAAATATTAGATTCAACATTGTTTTTCCTAAATGAATCATATCAAATATGTAAACAGTGTAGAGACATCAGAGCCAATCATTATAAGCATCCTGCTCTCAGTATGAACCACTGATAACATCTGACTGATGTTGTGCAGCTGTTCATAGTCAACAGTGCACATGACTCCATCGTGTAGATCAGCTGTGCTCATTGTATCATGTTATATCAAACCTGAACCGTTCACATATTTACAGGCTATTTACTTCTGATGGTTGCAGCTCTTTAAATGGTGAAGAAAATTGTCCCATAGGTTAAAATTGTGCATGTGTGATCTCATTGATGTCCAGTAATGGAGCAGCTGTTTGCGTATCTACATTTATTCTGACCAATCACTGAACAGCAACAGAGTGGAGCTCCACAATTTTAAATGAAGTCATTATTTAGTTTTATTTAATTCATATTCCAACTAACCTGGAAGTTTAAAATGATCTTCTCTACTTTGAGATGTTGATGCTGTTTTATTAAAACTACAGCTGATGTCATGCTCTTCTTAAACATGCGTCATGTAATAATACATAGTGTTGTATTGTGTATGGACTCTGTGACAAATATTGAATGAATCGTAGATGAAACACTGAGAGCTTTCAGCTTGTTCAGTGCTGTTAGATTTCATGATGACCTGTACTGAGTCAGATGGACGATGTGTTTCCACGTCCTGCTGCTGTGGAAAAAGTCGAACCAAAATTTCTTCTTTTTCTGGAGCAGCCATCTTGTTTGTGTGACATCATTTGGGGCCAGAGTCTGTACAGTAGAGTCAGGTGGTGGGACACGCCCCCTCAGCTGGCCCCTCCCCTTTTATATCATCAACTAATGTAAACAAAGTTATCAGAAAAAGGAGCAGCTGGACAAACATCAGTGTGATAAACAACATGAAAAAACATCTTAAAGAAAAGTGTATGTGATGTGTATTTAGATTTTTTACTTTAACTCATGTCCATCCAAATGTTTTGGTTTTACTTTTGGGACACTGTCATCTTTATATCCAATCAGTGATCAGATCCAGTCCAGATCCAGTCCACACATGTACTTTAAAGGTTTCCAGACATTGATGGTTGTGTCTTCCTCTGCAGATACCTGAAGTATCTGACTAAGAAGTACCTGAAGAAGAACAATCTTCGTGACTGGCTGCGCGTCGTGGCAAACACCAAGGAGAGCTACGAACTCCGCTACTTCCAGATTAACCAGGACGAAGAGGAGGAGGAAGATGAAGATTAAACACAATTCATCTGATTTTGTACATTTAAATAAATGTTGTTTACAGTCCAGTGTGTTGTGTTTTTCTGTGTGTGAGTGTGTGTGTGTCAGCAGACAGACTCACCTCCACAACATCATTAGTCAGCATTAACATGAATGTGGAGCATTCGGTTTATTTAGTGGATTAGTAAACGTGTTTAGGATGTCTGTTCTCTTTTTGACAGTGCTAAGAAGTAATTCCAGAAAACACAATCCTCCAAAGACAACTATGATGATCAGAGGCTGCGTGTGTGTCAGTGCTTTGAGTCTGAGCTCATCTTCATGTTTCCTCCTGCTCATCTATCTGAAACTAACATGAAAGCTGTTTAAAATCCATTTCAGTTGTAAAACATGAAAACTAAATGGCAAAATCTAACTAATAGTTCTCCACTCGGGTAACATCAAAGCAGGTCTAGCTTTTTAAAAGTCTATTTACAGATGACATTAACATGTGGACCAGGACCCTGTTGGTCTGCATGGTGTCTGATTTATAAAAATGATTTTGTAGGAAAACGCAGCTTTCTTTCCAATCCAGACCACATTAAACCAGGAGCTGCAGTCACTTATCTCACCACCAGGAGTCGTAAGTAACACAGGTTTCTCTTAAAGGACAGGTTCATCATTTTTGAAGTGTCTTTAAACAACAGTCAAGAGCCCAAATGAACAGTGTTTTTCTTGCTGTAATGATTCCTCCTGTTCATACTGACCATTAGATCCCTTCATAATGCATTTATAATGGAATGCTTGATGTGAAGCTAATATGAAGCTTTAGTCATCTCACAGGAAACACTAAGAGGGAATTTGATGGTAAAAAGACTGTAAATGTGTCAGATATCACTTGATATGACTAACTCACACTGATAAATAATAATAATAATAATGCATTTTATTTAAAGGCGCCTTTCAAAGCACTCAAGGTCACCTTACAAGGCACACATAACACAAAAACAGTACATCAAACAATATAAATCAGGTGACATTTAGTGCAGAGATAAAGAATAAAGAAAGAAAATAAATAAAATAGATAGATAAATAAAAATAAAAATAAATATGAACGTGACTTCAAAGTGCATTAATATAATAATAAACAAGAATGAAGATTGCATGGTTAAAGGGAGATAGAGTAGGCCACTCTGAATAGGTGTGTTTTCAGGCGGGATTTAAAAGTAGAGACAGAGTCTGAAGTGCGAATGTCAGGTGGGAGAGAGTTCCATAGGCGAGGGGCTGATCGGCTGAAAGCTCTTGACCCCATGGTGGTTAAGTTGGCAGATGGAGCGAAGAGCTGGTTAGCAGAGGAGGATCGGAGAGTTCGAGAAGGTGTGTAGATGTGAATAAGTTCAGAGAGATATGATGGTGCCAGGTTGTGAAGGATCTTGAATGTGAGGAGTAGAATCTTAAAGTCAATGCGGGATTTGATAGGGAGCCAGTGAAGTTGCTGCAGGGCAGGAGTGATGTGTTCAATAAAGGGAGTTCTAGTTATGATACGAGCGGCTGCGTTCTGTACAAGTTGGAGTTTGTGGAGAGATTTCCGCGGAAGACCAAAGAGGAGAGAGTTACAGTAGTCCAGACGAGATGTGATCAGGGTGTTTACCAGGATAGCGGTGCAGGTTGGTGAAAGTGAGGGACGAAGACGGTTGATGTTACGTAGATGGAAGTATGCAGAC
Organism: Scomber japonicus; assembly: GCF_027409825.1. NCBI lineage: Eukaryota > Metazoa > Chordata > Actinopteri > Scombriformes > Scombridae > Scomber > Scomber japonicus. Next base: position 359,701 of record NC_070581.1, read on the forward strand.
CGAGTAACGCTATTGATGTGGGCTTCAAACGATAGTGTGCTGTCCAGGATGACACCCAGGCTCTTTACTTGAGGGGATGGAGGACCAGTGGTATTGTCGATGGACATGGAGAAAGTGTTGAGTGTTGCTAGGGTTGATCTGGTACCAATGAGGAGGACCTCAGTTTTTTCGCCGTTAAGTTTAAGAAAATTTAGTGAGAGCCATGATTTAATTTCCAGTAAGCAGTCGGATAGAGCTGTGGGTGGCAGAGTGGAAGTAGGCTTAGTGGAAAGATAGAGTTGGGTATCATCAGCGTAACAGTGGAATTGTATGGCAAATTTCCTGAGAATGTGACCAAGAGGCAGAAGATAAATAATGAACAGGAGGGGGCCAAGGACAGAGCCCTGGGGAACACCACTAGAGACTGGAGAGGAGCCAGATCTCAGGTTTTTGATTTGAACAAACTGAGTGCGGTCAGAGAGATATGATGTGAACCAAGCCAGTGGGATGTCAGTGATTCCAATGGAGGCTAATCTGTCCAGGAGGATGTCATGAGAAACGGTGTCAAAGGCTGCACTCAGGTCGAGGAGAACCAGAATGGATAGAAGTCCAGAGTCAGATGCCATCAGGAGGTCGTTGGTGATTTTCACTAGGGCTGTCTCAGTGCTGTGGAGGGGACGGAAGCCTGACTGAAATTGTTCATAAAGGTTGTTGTCAGACAGATGGGTGTGGATCTGAGCTGCAACCGTTCTTTCAAGTATTTTGGAGAGAAATGGCAAGTTAGAGATGGGACGGAAGTTGTTTAAGTCATTTGGATCGGCGCCAGGTTTCTTGAGTGTAGGAGTTATTGCAGCAGTCTTTAGTGATGATGGAACAACACCAGAAGTCAGTGAGGAATGAATGATGTCAGTTATTAACGCAGACAGGGCAGGTAGGCAGCTTTTGACCAGGTGGGTAGGTAGTGGGTCTAACTGGCAGGTAGATGACTTGGCTTTATGACTTGGCTTTATGAAGCTCAATAGAAGCTGATCATCTACTTTAAATGACTGTGTGGACACACTGTGGATACAGTCCTCCATCACTGAACACTGAAAGCACTTTTGAAGGAGATCAGTGATGAAAACCTCTCTAACCTCCATCAGTGCTGATCTCATTGATATGCAACCAGCTGTCAACATCAAACAGATGTACTTTCTCTCTAATTGCACTTTAATGCACTGTGCCGCTTATTTTTTTTTCTCTCTTTGGGATTTATTTACGATTTTAAAGAGATTTTTAGATATGTACTTTTATTCTATGTTGTAGTTGCTGTTCTCCCTGCTGTGTACTGAGAGGAGCATCATGCCATTTTCTTGTGTATGCAGCAGTTTTAAGTGCCTTAAAACTATTGTTTTAAGATACTTGAAATAATACGAACCTGTTCTTTAAAAACCTGAGTAACTTTTAAGAACAGAATCCTTATGTAACAGAACATTCATCAACACACTGCAGCCTGATTACATAGAACAGGATGGAGCCATTTCATCATTGAAACAAGTTCTAATACTTACCTGTACTGATGTAGAAAGACGTTTTAATGCAGGAATGTCCAAACTATTCCATAAAGGTTCATGTGGCTGCAGGTTTTCATTGTAACCCAGCAGCAGCACACCAGGTATGACTCATTTAATCAGCTGATCTCAGTCTTCAGATAGTAGATTGGTCAAATTGTGTGCTCTTGATTGGTTGGAACAAAAACCTGCAGGCACACAGCCCTTTATGGAATAGTTTGGACGTGTGTATTAATGGAATAACTTGGATATTCTGATACAAATTAATTCCAGCACAGGCCTCCCTACACACAGCATATGTAACACTGTGGTGGAAATATATGTACAAATTCATGTTAATGGTCAGAAATGACAAACAAGAAATCAATTTACATGAATCTTTATTAACCATTTCAACGAAAAACAATGTAACCCAGAGAAATTTCCATAAAAAAGAATGCAGTACAGGTAGGAGGAAAACAACCTCTGCTGTTTTAAAAACTGGGACAAGTCTCCAGCATTGAACCATTTCCAGACAGTGCATTATTGGTTCTGAAAGTTCTGACCTGCGTGTGAAACCGCTTTGAGCGCCGGAATAGTTAAATTCTACTCATTAGCAAAGATGAGAGCTAGCAGACGCTGAGGTCTGGAAGGACTGAGGTGTGCATCTTAGATGCAAACACTGAGGAAGAAGACAACAAAAGGAATGTAACATCGAGTGGAGTGCACAAACTTAGAACATCATGTTCCAAAAATCCTGATTGTAAAGTGTGGCAGCTGCACACAGACCTGCTTTACTGCCACTGACATGAAATCAGACTGATCAGCTGACCGTCTGGAACGACATAAACAAGACTTCCATATCCTGAACATACACGTAGAAAAAGGCACAGGTATGGAGTGTTGGTCTTTGAAAAGCCCTCAGTAGGAAAAGACTGAGAGTCCTGCTGTAGCACCCGTAAATGTGACAAACAACTCTATTATTTCAAATACTGCCACAAAAATAACAAATCAGAACAAGAGAAATTAAACATGAACGTTTGGCTGTATTACAAAATGGAAAAAAAAAAAAACATTTTTTGGGGGAAGCACGACTCTGCTAGGTGTGAAGTGCTTGAAGCAAACTGTTGCAGGTTTACTTGAGGTGAGAGGTGAAGATGAGCGTTCATTGTGAGACCTGGACCATCCCTGAGGATCTGTCCCGCCTCCAGTCCCGTTTTATCTGATTTTCATTGTCCTAATTGGTGGAGAGCTAGTTTGCTGGTAGTTGAGATGTATGGATATCCTGCAGACTTGTGAGCGCCTCCTCCCCCCTCTGAACTCAACCGTCCCACTTAGTGCACCACACCTGGACAGGTGTTCCTGCTGAGCGTCGCTGGTCTCTGCTCCAGTGAAAAGGGTTGAGGTGTTGGTGTGGGGCGCCCCCGTCAGATTGTTCGGGGGTTGTACTCTGGCAGCTTTTTCAGTTTCTCCTGCTCCTGCTCAGAGTCCTGCCTGGCAATGATCATAGAGTGAGCGTAGCCCATCACCACCTGCAAGACAAACATCACACTGTTTAATGAAGGCACACTTACATCAAACTCTAAAAGACAGGTGCAGAACACACACACACACACACACACACACACACACACACACACACACAGAGAAAGAGCATCTTTCACAACCAGTAAAGATGAAATAAAAAGGTTAATAATAATAATAATAATAATAATACACAGAATTACAGTTAGTTACTACTGTGCATGTTAATATGTTCTCCACTGTACTGTAAATGCTTTTAAATCTATTGAAGCTTTACGACTTCAAGACAATTCAAGAGCTATTAATGATTATATTTGTGTTCAGTTACCTGCTCGATGTAGATGCCATCCAAGGTTTTGACCTCCTGGGCGGTGGTGGAGGATTTGGGTTTGTTATCTCCATATCCCTGAAGAACACATGAGGAGAGTCTATCGATACAGCCAATACCCTAACAATACTTTATACCAGTAAACAGTAACACTTGACTTTATTCATTTAACGTGTGTGTGTCATCTCTGAGGTCTTACCAGCTCTCCAAATGTGGGTGAGGGGCCCCAGCTGATGGTGCTCTCATCTGCAGCGACGATGATGCTGCTCTTCCTGTTCAACATAAACACACCGAGTCACACTCCAAACCACTGCTGCACATCTGTGTCGTATATGATAATACTAAAATATGATGAGCAGCTGTGTGTGCTCTGATCTTTTCATACAGAACAGTGGACAGCAGCCAGTCACATCAACACTTACTGATGCTTTCAACCAATACACAGCTGTGTCTCAGTAGATAGAGAGCAGACTGTGTCCATCAAACATTGGACCTCATGTAAAAAGTACTTTCATTCTTAAAGTGATGTAACAATATTTGTGGCATTCATCAATTTTTCCCATACTTAGAATTTTGTGTGAGGTATGAATGTGTTCAGTGTGTGTGCAGCTGTCTGTCTAGTATCATGTACTGTTGCAGCTGACAGTGTAACATCATCTACTGTAGGCTGTAATATTCTCTCCTCTAGTACTGCTGCTCTGATGACTCCATCCAGATGTGTTCATTACTTTTGTTTAGATTCTTTAGGAACTTTTGGTGAATGAAACTTGCCCACAAACTGAGCAGAACATTGAGTCTTATATGGACATTTTAGAGGCACCAATCATGCTAATAATCCAGTCTCACTAACACACACACACACGCACACGCACACGCACACACCTCATCAACAGGTGACACACTTAAGTTGAGACAGTGAAGACAGTTTGTTGGATCACTAATAGGAGCGTACGTCAGAAAAACTGAGATTTAGGATAAAATGTGTATTCATTATAGTTATTAATTTTTTTACCAACTAACACATGCACACATGTTTTCAGCTTTATGATCAACAGGGTCTTTCATTCCTTCCCATCTACTTTGTGTTGTATGTGTTGCTGTATACAGATGCCTTTATGTGAACTGTACTGAAATGAACACTGATCACTGTTCTGCTCTCTCCTCCTTAAAACAACTGTGAACTATATGATACATGTGTTTGGAGGTGTGGTGAGGCTGTGGTACAGCTGGATGGAGATGCAGGCAGATGCAGGAGGACAGGAGGAGTAACAAATGTCCACCACACGAACCCCTCAGCATGTCAGAGTGAGAAGGGAACCGTGATGTCATCACTCACCCGCACGCCAGACTGCGGATCTTCCAGCCACACAGATCCTGCACAGCTTTGGGGTACATAGTGGACTCTCTGGATGTGTTGGTCACGCCCCAGAAGAACAGACCCCCTGGAGATACAACAGTCATCAGACACCTACTAGTACAGCAGCATGCACACATCTATCATACACACTACTCTGACTTGTATTCTTACCCATCTCACTGACAGCGAAGGAACACTGGTATCCTGTGTAGATCTGACTGGCTCCACGTCCGGGGAAGTCAAACAGTTTGACCAGTCGGGGAACCATCTCGTCTTTCTGCTCCGTGTGTCCCAGACGCCCATACCCTCCGAAACCCCAGCTGAACACCCGCTTCTGAGAGTCCAGCACCAACTGAAAACATACGCGCACACACACACACACACACACACACACACTAGTTTAATACCCAGTGTTCAGTGTAACAGCATTCGTTTGTGAACTCTTGTAAAAACTATCCTCCTCCTCACCGTGTGGTTAGCCCCGCAGGCCACGTCTCGGACCACCACGTTGGGCACGGGCATGACCTGGCCGTCCTTGGACTTCTCAATAAAGATGGCAACCCGCCGGGCGATGAGCTCGCAGTCGAACTCGATGCGCTGAGCACGAGCTATGAACTTCCCATCGCTGTTGTGGCCTGCAAGGAGAAAAGTGGGAGCATAAATATTAAATCCAAGGTAAATATGATACAGAATAACCCAACCAATGGCATGATTTTGAGTTCTAAACATGCCTATCAATATCAGCTGATACACTATATATTGCATTTTAACATATAGAAAAGCAGTTCAACTACTATATAATCAACTTCAATTATCTTTCATTTCTTGTCAATCAGCCGACTTAAAACTCGTTCCAATTCAAACATTCTCCCATTGGTCCCACTGATTAGCAGGTTCATCAAACCCACTTTAAACAAAGCCGACACGTTAAAGACAACATATGAACGCACCCAGCTGTCCATACTCAGGGCAGCCAAAGGAGTAGAGGTTTCCTTTACAGTCCACCACCATGCTGAACTCTGCACCACAAGCCACCTTCACCAGGGGCTGACCATTGTAGGAGATCTGGAGGAGGAGAGAGAGAAGGTGCACCAACATGATTACTATGAAGCCTCTGAAAGGAAGTGGTTACAGTTACAGTAGTGGATAGTAGTTACTGTCATCACAACTGGTTATTGCTACAGCCATACAATGTAAATCAGTCTGTACCATTACCTCTAATGTAAAAAAAAGGGGGTTTATTATACTTTATGTAGTTCTGTTGTTTTTAAACAATCTTTTAGACAGACTTTTACTGGTGCCTGTGAAGTAATGCAGAATTACAGTGGTGAAGGGTCAGCTGACCAGGATGAGCGAATCAGCAAAAAGAACAGAAATTTAAAAAAAAAAAAACGTATTTATTAATCCAGCAACATTTAAACACCAACATACAGACACTTTATCTATAGAAAACACATACATGAAATAATAAAAGCAGAAGTCAAATAGAAAAATTTAAATCAAATAAATAAATGGATACATAAAACATACAAGAAACATAACATTAAAAAAGGAAAATCAAAGATTTTTGTATCAAATCTCATGTTTGGATCCAAACCAACAATGAACTCATCAACACTAACAAGATACATCTTATTCCTCTGGGCCTTAGACCTTTATCCTTATCCAAAAACTATAGAAAACACATCAAAGAGCCACACCGCTGCACTCGCTGACATGTTCCTTTGTCCCTAAACATGGTGGTCACAGTAGATTGTTTAGAAGAGGCTCCACAGAGTAAAAAGAACAACCATAAGAGAGTAACCCTCAGGAGAGAGGTACCTGGAGCAGCAGACACTACCGTGCATACTCCAGAATGTAGCTCTGTTTACCTCTTGACTTCATACTGAATACAATACCATTCACCTTATATCTGCTTCCTTTATGGAATATTATTAGGAAACACTTCATAAATGTTCATCGCTATGCAGATGATAACTAACTGTATTTATCAATGAAGCCTGATGCAATCAATCAGTTAACTCCAAGCATATGGACATAAAGATCTGGATGATCTGCAATTAACTGAGTTTAACTGCTACTAAACTCAGATAAAACTCAAGTTATTGTGCACACAATCACATGGTTGGTTATGCAGCTTTAGGTCTAACACTGCAGGGGGACTTCCCATGATGATGCTGAGCTCATCTCCCCCCCTCTCCATCTGTACGCATTCATGTACCATTAATGCATGTTACTAACTTGGCTTTCCCGTGCATTTTTGGTAGCTTAGTGTAACACCCACTGCTACTGCTATTATTAGTCATATTTCTATTATTATTGTTGCTTATCTGTATCTCTCTCTCCGCCCCCTCCTTCCTCTCTCATGGCAGATGGTCACCCAACTAGAACCCAGTTCCTGCTTGACGTTTCTTTCCACTAAAAAGGGATTTTTTATCTTGCTGTTGTCACCAAGTGCTGCTCACAGGAAGAATGTTGGTTCTCAGTAAATTTAAGAGGAAGGTCTAGTGCTGCTCTGAATTTTGAAACAAATGCCCCAAAGTAACTTCTGTTGGGATTTGGTGCAACATAAATAAAACTGACTTGAAATGCCATAATGTAGCTGAAGATCAGACATCTACAAGAAACATTCAGCTGTTCTTCTCAGCATGGATCCCCACACAGAGGTAGTGTTGAGATTTCATAGGTAAAGTTTTTTGAATCCATCATGTCCTTCAACTTGTGAACAAAAAGGTGACAGCTCATTGTGTGCATGTTTTCTGCTGTTGGTAGATTCTTTTGTTGTTGATACTTCTGTGCCAAGGTCCAGTTGTGCCAAAGATCCAGCTGCACTCTGTGTGAATACAAGGACAAAGGATTTGATTCTTTTTTTGTCTCTTTTATGACAATGCAGCAAAGCTACAGCAAGCACAAGAGTCACAAAACATCATGAAGTAACTAAATCTGTAAAAGTCTTGAACACCATCATCATAGTGGTTAAATGATGTCATGAAGTTATTTACCATGCTAGAAAAAAAAAACATTTCAATATGTAATGCACAGATAGCATTTAATTTCATAATATTCTATCTATAATAACTATCTAACAGACAAGTTTAGCATCAGAATGGTACAGACAGTACTAACTGTTGTAGTGAAGGCCATCTGTTGCATTCCTTTGATAACGTGGGTACAACTGTGAGTAATGGGAAGTTACGTAGGAGAAATGACAAACTACACATAATAATATGTTTGTCTGATATTGTTAGAGTAAATATTTGAATTGCTTCTCCACCGCTACTATCTACAACCTCATTTAGTCTCTCAGTATATTCAGATGCATTTAGCATCTTGCTCGTCTGTAGAAGATTTGTGTTTTCTTACCTGTGTGTGCACTGCTGAGGAAGTCCTGGCAGTGGCTGTGGTGTCAGGTGGAAAGACGCTTGGCTCTTGAGGTTAGAGTTTTGGCTTGTATTGGGATTCCTTTGAAGGAACTGTAGTTGTAATCGTTTACAATAAAATGATTGCAGTGCAAACGTAGCACGTATGTAAGCTCCCTAGTGTTTGGATGTGGTATTGCGGATGTCAGATTGCAGTGAGCCGCAACCTTCGCTGGTCAACATCAGATGGAACAGTGAAAATTAACTTATTGTAATGTGTAGCAACCATATCGTATTTCCATACACTTCATGTACTCAACATTCTTGGGCGAGTTTGCAGTCAACTTGATGAATCTGTGCTGTTCCTGGTGGAAGGTGTTGAGTCTGTAAACATTTACTCTTAAGTCCTACTAACCTATACAACTACAGGAAGGGAAAGTAAATCCCCGCAATGGGAATTAGTCTCCACTTACACGAGTGTTGTACAAGTTAAATAGCAACTGTTTTAGGGAATCCTGAAAAATATTACACAGCTAAAATCCATCTATGAATTTGTGGGAAATGACGAACAAAAGGTGTAAGGTAGGCCTGGGCAAGATGGACAAAATTAATTATCACAAATACCTTGATGTTGATATTATGATAATATTGTAAGGAGGACTATTGGTGTTTTCATAAAATGTTTAAACAACCATCAGTAATGTGGATATAATGTCTAAGGGGGTAATGGTAAATAATAGAACAGCTAGAACAATCTGGTATGTTTAGAAAATGACATACCAGGAAAAGAAAACACTTACCGTATCATATTACAATATTTAGTCTTATATAATGATTAGATGTGAGTATATGTGTGTGTATATTATATATATATGCCTTATATCCAGATATCTTTATAATATCGACATGTTGAAAAGCCCTAGTGTAAGCAGATGTTAGTTATTTGTCACTGGTAAATGAAATGTGCAGAATATGCATATTTGAGATAACCAGAGCTGACTAGAACGGGTTAGTTCTAAACCCTGATATAACTGGTTTGTCTGTGGCTGTGACTGTGTTACACACTGTGAGCTAAAACAAACAGCAGACATATAGCTCATGAGTCACAGAATGTATGTATATGAGTGTATGTCCCTGGCTTCACAGTGAGTAGTGTACTGGTAGTAGGTAATGTTCTTACTGGTGCTGGGCTGAGGACCGCATCAGTCTGGTTGCCTTGGCCGAGCTGGCCCAGCTTGTTCTCACCAAAAGAGTATGCAGTGCCATCCTCTGTGGAAAAGTATGACATCATAAACACGTCATATACCAACTCTCACATTGTGTATACTACTGTTTACTAGAAAACTATAGAGCAATGAAAACTGCTCTTGATAACAAACACAGTGACACTTTACATTGATATGGTGCTGCAGCCTACCTGTGAGTGCCAGGGTGTGATTGCGTCCACAGGCTGCTGCAACGATCACATGATCTGCCAGGCCCTCGATTAACTTGGGAGCCTCCAGGCGCTTGGTGTCTCCGTGTCCCAGCTGACCTTTGTCATTACGCCCTGAGGAAGGCCACAAACAAAGAGCTCAGTGATGAAGACTCCATTTAGGGAATTTTTAGCAGGATTTCTTTTAACACAACTACAGCAGGTAACTTACCCCAGCTCCACAGCTTTCCCTCGGTGGTCAGGAGGAGACTGTGTGCAGCACAGGGACCAGCCATCACGCAGCTCACCTGGACATCGTTCAGACAGCCGTAGCGGTGAGGACCCCACAGATTCTGGCCCAGGTTACGGAAAGCCGCTGGAAATTCACACACACAGACCACAGAGTCAAACATTTAATACAAGCATCACATAAACACCTGTTTCATGTTACTTTGTTCCTCCTTATTTGTTACCCCGACCACAGAGTGGGTGGTGAGACTATTTACAAAACACAAACCACAGCCTTGTCATTACCGCTGAGGTATTTCTGAATAAATGATTCTTTGCTGTGAATTGACACTGACTGAAATGTTTGATCGAATTCCACATATTAATGTATCAATAGATTTTCCTTTGTGTTGGTAAATGTAGAGTTTAACACTAGAGTGTCACCTAGCAATGTCTGAGAATGAGTTCATTCTCTCCTCCCGCAACTCTTCAGGCTGATGTGCATTCCCCTCCTCTTCAACCAGATTCAACCCATTTCTGCTACCCACCCCCCCTTCAACAATGTGACAGATTTAGGATTGGGATCATTCCCCTGTCTGTTATTGTGAATTGGGGCCAAACCGATACTGGATTTTATATATTTATAAAAACATACACCTTTAAAAAAAAAAATCTGCACATATCGGACAACATATATGCTGATACCGATATATCTGTGATATCTGCCGACCAGTATATCCATCCGCCTCTATTTTGTTTATTTGGATGAACCTACTTCACACACAAACAAACGTATTAAGTCTTACATGTACACATGAAATCCAAAGCCTGATACATCTCCTTCTTCTGTGCCACAGAGCTTCATTGTAGTCCAGAAACAATCCCACATCCACACATACTGTCCTGCTGCCAGAAATACTCACTGCAGCACTGAATGCTGATTAATCTGACACTAAAAATAGTCACTGTTTTTAAATCAAATGATTGAGCTCTTAAAAAAATTGAAACGAGAGTCTTTAAAGATGTTCAGGAGGAACCAATGGGCTTAGTGCCACAGACAGACAGAAAGTACTGCGACGAACACGAACACTGTTGGTTTTGATTTTTTCATGGGATTTACTGACAATAAGGGGAAAAAAGAAAAAAATATATACACAAAGTAATGCATACCTTTAAATAAAAAAAAGGTATTTTTGTAGATGTTTATCTTTATGAGTGGGGTATCACTATCTCAATTATACTGTTAGAGTGTATCATTGTTAAATCTGTCAGTTACTTGAATAAATGCAGATCACTGAGATTAACAGGAAGTTCACTTTCAATGTGGACAGTTCACTTCAAGACTAACTACAGTTATATTTCTACATGGACTGCTAAAAATATCCCTCTAAACCTTTATTTATATATATATATATACATCCAAGTGCCTAACAAAAGACTTATTTCAATGTGTTGTTGGTGCTCAGGCAGGCGCAGCGTATCGCCCATCTAGAGATGGTCTTTGTCTATGCAGCTGCTCCTGCCGGCACCCCCAACCCCCCACATCCAGTCTCAACAAAGCAGTTTATCAGTGTGTACCAGAGTAGGGAGGCAAAGGATGGAACAAGGCAGTCCGCAGCCTGCCCCAGGCATCAGTAGGCCCACTGCAGGGAGGGGGCGGAGAGGGGGTGAGGGGTAAGGGGGCAGCACAGAACATGCATACATATGAATAGACATTACTGTCACAATCAATTAATAGGATCTCACTGGCTTTAACACGTGTGGGCCCCGTGCATCCCAAACAAAGACATATGTTGATATCCTCAGTCAGACACACTGGAAATACCTGATCAGCCCTTTATTGATTTTTTGGGGGGGTGGGCTGTTCAATGCAGAGAAGCCACACATCAGGAAAAAAACCCTCAAATTCTGCCCAGTCAATACGTATTACTAAAAACCTGATTATAGCGGATCTGTATTCACTGCACTGCTTTATAACAGTGAAGTGAGGACTACATTTTAGATTGAGTTCATTCAGATGAGAAGGTAAAAGTAACTGATTACTGGTTGCAACACATTATTCGGCATCAATGAACAAATATCCAGAATTTAAAACTATGATATACCTGTGAAGACTCATTTTCAATAAGGAGATGGCAGTCTAAATAAGCTTAAAAAAGGTTCATCAGCAAGAGATATTCTGCTCCATGATGTTAACTTAAGTTGAATTAAAGGAATAGTTCAACATTTTGAAAAATACACCATGTCTCTCACCGAGTACACTTTAGATAGCTACACAATGTCAATGGTAAAATAAGTCACTTTAGTATAATGGATATTAATAATTGCTTAAGTGATCAAGTTTTAAGGGAGCTCAGTTATCAGCAACATTTCTGTCCACCTGATCCAACCATTTGGCATTAAAATACTCTACCTTGTTGTTTGGGCACCTCCTTTCTTCCAATCAAATCCCAGTTAGTCGCTCCAAAGATGAGCAGCTGACCTTTAGTCTTTGGGCAGTCAAGTTTCTGTGGAAACGACACAAGGTCAGTGATGTAAAAAAAGCTTATACGTTCTGGTCTAATGTCAAAAAAATAACATCAAATATTTTAAATTACTAACACATCATTCTGGCAGTTTTCTTATTAAATTAGCAGACTGGTTAATTAAAGAGGTCAAACTCACTATTTTCTCTTTGACATCATCTGCCACAGTGATGGGCTGCAGACCAGACTTGGTGGTGGGCTTTCCAGGTTTCTTGTTGTTCTCCTGCTCAAAGTCAAACTCATCATCGCTGCTGAAGTCCCTCTCTTTCCTTTTGCCGCTGGTCCTCTTCTTTTTCACCCCACCGTTCCCTGAGACATCTGTCACCTTCTTGCGTGGCATTTTTCAGTCAGAAGCTGTTAGTGAGAGTGACTATGATCAGTATACACACACAGTAACAATCTGTATGTCAGAACTCAAATCTTTAAAAAGGAACAATGAGACAGTCTGGAGAGATACTGGACCACTGTAAAAACAAACATTAAGAACAAAGCAAGTGGGAGATATTATATATGACCTAAAACTGCTTCATTAACAGAATCATTCGCACTTATGGGACAAGACAAACTGTTCTTCATTAGAACAAACAGCTAGTTCAAATAAACACACACACACTCATGGGCAGGTTGTGGAAGAACAAGCATAATTAATAGAAAAACTTTTATATACTCCTGTTTTACGTTGAATTTGAACTTTAAAAACTTAAAAAAGTAAAAAATACAGACTTTACGAACTGAAACTACTGCCTTATGGTGAATCGGTGGTAACGTTAACGGAACTAAGTTTACTATACAGGTTTCCTCTGTTGCCAAGTACCAGTTTTACTATTTAAACTTTGGCCAATTTCCTTCAGATAACTTTGGTCAATATCCGAGTTATGAATAAGTAGTATAATTAGCGCAAGTTACTAAAAACAAACAGCAAACTAAAACACGTATCGGACAACCGGTGTCCGTCTGGTAGCTAGCTGCTAGCTTCATTAGGCTAAGCAGCCGACCACTGTCGCTCTTTGTTCACATAATGGTTGGGTAGCAAGCTAGCCCAGGTGCTAACGCTCAATATATTCACTTATATAGTTAGCCGCTACACAAACGAGCAAAGCAACGAGGGAACAAGGCGACGATAAACAACACTGACCGCACAATTAATAAGCCTGTTTAAGACTTAGCAAATAGCTGACTTAATTGAGCTAACGTTACCTTGCTACTGTGCGTTAAGCTAACAGCCAGTCTAAATATAGAGCCGTGGAACGTTACTACATCAAACGCTGTTACTACTCTAACTTTTTCAACATTTTCTCGATCGGCGCGTGTTAGGTTCAAAGATCGGACAGTCTCTCTGATTTCGAATGATGTTCCTTGTCATTTCATAAAGCTTACAATAAATCATGTACCGGGATTTCCTGATTCAGCAGCTCTCCGTCCGTCTCCGGTTTGATTGATTTGAACAAAAGAAGCTGCAGTCTGCTTTCACACCACGTGGTTTGCATTTACTATTCACACAGGAAGCCGAGACTCTCCAGTACACAGGTACAACCAATCACATCAACCAATCCACCTGCTTATACACATATACATACTCTGATCTGACACTTTATAAACATGTGTTTAACAGCTGGACACTGACACTGATAAAACTTACTTAAGAAAAGTTATGTTAATACATAAATCACTGGCATCAGGCAAAAATTGGAAGCAAGAAATGAATGAATGCAATAACGCAGCTCTCTCCATCACAAGTTTTAGACTGGTGAATAAAGAAAGAATGAACACAACAGTTTTCACCATTGACCAATCACACTTGATTTATTTCTATGTCTCGTTTTGTGTGTTTGTTCCCTCCTAAATCATCATATCAACAGTTCACTACAGTTTTAATTCAATAATAATGTCTTGTTGAAACATATTCCCAGGTCATACATTGACTGTGGGCCATTTTAAAGCGTCTATTGAGCGTCTGAAAACCTTTACGTAAATGTAGCCGCGCTATAATCCCAGTTTAATATGAGAAAGGATCATTTGCCCCCCTATGTATGTTAATGGAGCCACCATTTAATAGAAAACACCTTAATACAGTACACCACCATCACCCACTATGACCTCAATAATAATCAAAAAGTATAAACTCCATTGGATTGCACAGGTGTACAAAGAAGCCAGTGAGTGTATGTAAAAATATAAAAAGTCATGACCATGACTGCATGTTAAACCTTTAGATCTATCAGCAATTCTGCTGTTCTCCCTTTTTGAGAAGGAACCTCAAAAGGTGTCATTGAATCTAACCACAATGGACTTAATATTCCCTCAAATGATAATTGTCAGTACAGATTATAAGTAATTACACCGTGACTCTAGCCTACTCTTGTCCTTATATCAATCCAATATTGAAATCCAAATTCAAAGTCTAATCTTAGATTCCAACAGATAAAAAAAATAATATTTCTGCAGCCATCCTCATGGTGAGTGCACCACCAATCTGTCAAGCTCATTGTGCTCTCAGCTCCCTCTGCTGTCCATTCAAACCCTCTCTCCAGCCTTTGGGTCACGCCTCCTCATTTCCATAGAGCTTGAAAAGCCAGATGGAAAATGCCAAATGCAAAATTGCATATGCAAATAGAAATGCTAAATAAAGAGCTTACAATGAAGTATTTTAATTTAAGTGTTAAGCTTTTCCATGTCCTAGTTTTATATTTGATGCGTCCCTTTATTTCCATATCCTTTGCTATTTTCAATTTCGTCTCTGGAATTTAATAAGCTTTCAGTTGTAGCATTTTCATTTAAGCTTTTGCATTTTAAATGTCACTTTTTTCACTTTACATTTAAAATTTCACCTTTTAAATTTGCTTTATAAAAAATTATTTTTCTTTTTATGTTTAATTATGGCCTCGTTATTCCCAGCAATCTAGTAAAATAATATTTTCAGTTTTATTTCTTTTAATTTTCTATTTGGACTTTTAATTTTAATTACAAGCAATAAATATCCTCCATATGTTGACAAGCATTCACAATATTCTTCAAATCTTTACTGTTCTGATTGCTGGATGCATTCACAGTCTATGTTGTTCAACATCATTTATTGTGAATACTGGAAGTGAAGAGTTTTCTCAAGAACCAGTCATCCAAACAATTTCATACTGCACTTCCAGGTGTGAAGTACTATGCATAGCCTACATGCATACATATTGCTGTGAAGTGATACTGAGGTAATGTGTACATGTAACACAGAAAGTTATCTAATGCATGTTAATAGTCAGGATGTGGGGTTAGACAGTAAAATATGAAACAAATAAAACATTTGAACCATAGGTCAAATACTTATTTTTGATGCACTGTAGCCACTGTGTATTATCCACACTACATGTGACACTTAACCATAATAATGCAGCAACTGAAATTATGGGTATGTTTTATATTTTATTGATATAATTTAATATTACACATGAATGATGTGAATAGTTATCCACATGAGTAAACACCTTATAGAGTTTCAGATTGTCCCATGCTTTAAAAGGCTCCATGTATATAACCTTATTTAAAACATAGTCACTAAGTATTTGCAACAATACTTTAGCAGAGTTTGAAAACTTTTTTTTAAAGAATCAGGACTATGCATAAAATAATTTGAGGGAAAAGAGCAGATTCATTTACAAAACTGGCTCATGTCACTGGACTTAGCCACCAAAAACAACTTTACATAGCTCAGTCAACACATAGTTAGTATTCATGTTCCACTACTGCCATCTAGTGTCAGTCTTTTGTAATTTAAAAAAAGTATGTAGTTAATGTTGCTGACCAAAACTACACTACACACTACCTACCACTGTTATATCTGTTTTACAGTTTATAGTGTGAGACTATTCACTGTAAAACAGGAATAAAAGTGGACTGTGGACTAGAGTTACACTCTATTGAAGATGAGTTACCACATCCACTAAGAGTGAGTGTTTAAACAAAGACTTTAATGGTTTGATGAGTGTATCAATATTCAGCTACAGACTATGCAACAGATGACCTGTGCATTGATTTCAAATTAAAAACATTTTTTAGCTCCCTCTTTATTCATTGCACTTACAGAGTAAATTATGCACCCAGTGGTGCTTTTCAAAATATCAGGTCTTCCAAACTGTGAGCTCTGTGTAACTACACAGTGTACTGTATGTTTTGGTCATCTGTTGGCTTCTGTGTGTAGATGTTGATGACATATATGAGGCCTTCAGACACCTGATGGTCAAGGCTTTAACGACTGGAGCTCTAGTGAATAGAGACTGCAGCAGCTGTAACTCATTCATTTATTAAAAAACAAACAAACATGAATATCACTTGACTGGAAATTCCTATATTTATTATTTTTCTGGTGTGGTTGGGTTTGAGACAGTTTGTCTTGCTTGCAGATATTGGCAGGCATGCCTGGTGCAAAAGATGCTATGACTAATGCTACCTTTCAGTCATATTTTTCCATGAAGTAGATTTGGATTTATGTGTCACTGTTCACTGACTTTACCATTTCCATCAGTATGCATCATATGAGGACATCCATCATGTGTTGAAGAAATGATGACAGATGCAAAACTCATTTCAGTGCCACAGTGGATCTGAGGCAACATTTTTGTCTTATATCAGGATGCTTGCTCATCATTGTTATTTTAGTTGCACTTGGTGCTGTTAGTTTTGTTTTCTATATCATTTCAGAAGTTCAGTTTTTCAGTGTTTGTTGTAGTTGCTGAACATTGTTCCGGACTTTTTTCAAATTGTTTATAGTTTAGAAATGCTTCAAGTTCAGTTTGAGTTTGATTAGCTGAGATAATACATAAATCTAATAAAATAAAATAACTGAAGCTTCAATCCTACTAGTTGTGTTTCTCTGTGACTGTAAACTGAATCGTTGGGTTGTGGACTTTTGGTCAAGACATTTGAAGCAGGGCTCAGCATGGGCTCTGGGAGCAATTGTAGTAGTTTCATCCCTAATTAAGATAAAGTGTTAGGGTTAGGGTTAGGGTTTTATACTTTATTTATTGTCATCACTTTATTATATGCATCTTTTACATGTACAGTAATATAGGTTACATTGTGATGACAACAATTTTTTTGTCAGCATAAGTAATGTCATTAGGTGTCACTCTGTGATACATACAACATAGTAGACATTATTTAATATAATGCTTATTTAAAGTAAATCTAAATCTCAATATTTACAGTACAGATTTAAATCAATGGGAAATTTGTAGAAAAAAACAGGGTGAAGATAATAAAAAAGAAATTCAACTTTTAATTTATTGTTTGACATTTTAAAATGTATTTTCATTTCCACATTTGTAAATAATCCACATAGGGGAAAATCAAATACTACATTATAAATCATACAGTATATTTTAAAACAAATGATAAACAGATTTAATTTAAGATTTACAATATTTAAATGTGTCTGTGTTCTCTGTTTAAAAAAAGTCTAATAGTAAAGATTTAAAGCAGCTTCAATACATTTTTGGCTACTTGGGGGCAGCATAACAAACTATTAACACAACATTGACATATTGTGTTTTTATGGCTTTCTACACATAGGAAACAGAGAACATTAGGATTCATTTGGAGTTGTGTTTGTGTTCATCTGATGAATGGAAGCATCATATTCACTCTCCTTCAGAGGTGGACAGAGTACACAACTTCACTACTTGAGTAAAAGTACAGATACTCATTGTCAAGTATTACTCCAATACAAGTAAAAGTAGCTTAGTCAAAATATTACTTAAGTAAAAGTACTAAAGTATTTGCTTAAAAATCACTTAAGTAAAAGTATTTAAAAAATATCTCAGGAAATACAGGAAAGTAGTTTTATTGTCATTATACAATACACTGATGTGATTCTGCTCCAGACATGTTTATAGCTCAAAAATAAACACATAAAGTCAAGAAGCCTCAGAACACAGTTACATTTCAACACACCTAACCCCTACCTTGGACTCTTTGATATGAATTGTATAAAAAACATGAACAGGAAGTCAACTTAATCATTCAACTGGACTGCAACAGTTGCCATATGTTTAAACTGTTTAAAAATGGCAACTATGATACTACAAGCACATACAATTATGTTTAAAATGTTCATCTGCAATTTAACGAACATTAAGCTAGCTAACGTTAGTAGCTACTTTACCGCGACATACTTCAGGTTGGAAGACAAGTTTTTGTAGGCTGTGATCAGTTTTTGTGACAAAAATCTCAATCATGGGTTTGAGATAAGACCTGCTCGGTGGGAGTTTCTTCATTTCTTTGTATGGCACGACGTAATACAGGTACAGCAATACGACTAAGACAATCCATATGCAAATCAGCAGAACGTTTATTTTTCTCCGAATTTTGCAAAAAAATAATAATAATAATAATCAGCTGATGTAAGCTCAAAAGTAGCAAGTAACTAGAGCATCAATAGAAATGTAGTGGAGTAAAAAGTACTATATTTGTCCTTCAAATGTCGTGGAGTGAAAGTAAAAGTATCCCCCAAAAATAATACTCAAGTAAAGTACAGATACTCAAAAACTGTACTTAAGTACTGTCCACTACTGCTCTCCTTTCAGCTCTGGTTTGGTCTCTTGAGCTGCTGAATGCTCCGCTATGTTCACCAGCTAGTCTCTAACTGTGTCTGTGTGCTGTTTGGTGATGAGCAAGTAGAATACAATGAGTTGAGTTTATCAAAGCTTTTTCAATAAAAATTGCTAGCAGCTTGATGAGAGTGCTGACAAAACAATTAATTTGTGGGCCATAAAACCAAAACAATGAACTGAAAGGCCCAAAAATCACTCTGTAGATCTGAGCGGCAGAGTCAGCATTAATTCTCTGTGGTTTCTTCAACATCTTTCATGGTCGTCTGATCAGTGGTGATATACAAGATTTGTGCAGTTTTTAGATCAGACAAAGTTTCTCACTGGATCTTCAGTGGAGGGCTGTTGCAGAGTTGTTAGTAGCATTTACATATTGTTGAATGTAAAGATAATAAAGGTTGATGCAAACAAACAAATCCACCAATCTGTGAGTGTAGTCCTTTAAAGAGTCCAACCTAAACCACAACCTTTACAGTTGAAAACCCACAAACGACATGAAACACTGATTTGATAAAAAGAGGAAGTGCTTTATTTCTGGCAGTCTCCTGCTTTCTCAGCACTTCTGTCTTCTGCTTCTGTCACCATGTACTGCTCCCACTGTTGGACTTTCCCCTTCAGCTTATGTAGTAGTGTTTCGGAGACGGCACAGTGTTATTTGAGTGAGATTTCAGAGTGGCAGTGTTGTACGGTTCAAAAGGATAAGACTGTTCTGAGTTGCCTTATTCAGATCATTTTTGTTCATGACTTGGAAATCCTGGATATTTGTCTAAGAGTTACACATGAGAGCAGATTTGTCAGAGGGGAGGTGCACTGATGTATGAGGTAGGTGTTTGTGGTCAAGTAATAAAGCTGACACTGAGAGCTGGGTCAGATAGTTTTGTTGACTTTTTGTTGCATCACATATTTCCTCATTTTGATATGTTTATATTACACAGGCAAAGTTCTTCTATCTTGTGTCATTATAAACTGATGCATTGAGGAGTCTGCCCTTTAGTCTCTGGTGCAAGTAGAAACATGTAGACCAGGGTTGAGTTCACTTAGAAAGAATGGTGCTCCTTAATGGATGCAGGTTTCTTTCATTTGCTCACAGTGCTGATTTTAGTGTATTACAGTGATGAAAAGTACATGCACCAAACTCCTGTGCAGTGTTGGGGTACTTGTACTTTATTAGACAGTTTTCATTTTATACTTACTTTACACTCATATTTACTTTATAGCACATTTTAGAGAGGAATGTTACTTACAGCCAATATCAAGAAAGAACCCATTCTTTTTAACTTTTACTTTAGTAGGAGTTTCAATGCAGGTCTTTTACATAAAATGAGGTGTTTTTACATAACTGTACTGCTACATTTACCAAAATAAAAAATCAGAATATTTCATGGTACTCCAAAATGGTGTAATGGACAACCAGGAGCTTCAGTGGGCCATAAGGCGAGCGCTGTGAAATCAAGTCACCAGAATAAAATGTTGGGATTATACGCTTCTGCAAACCCAGCCAGCATGTCCATGTCAGTTCCACATGGGGCTACGTGGACACAGGCTACATGTGACAGGCTTGAACTGGGCAAATTTTGTGGGTCCCACATGGTTTCAGTAACATGTGCCCCACATGGGCTTCACATGTCTGAGCCCCACCAGGGATGTAAGTGGGATATGTGGGCATGGGCATAAACACTGC
Organism: Scomber japonicus; assembly: GCF_027409825.1. Taxonomy (NCBI): domain Eukaryota; kingdom Metazoa; phylum Chordata; class Actinopteri; order Scombriformes; family Scombridae; genus Scomber; species Scomber japonicus. Next base: position 380,218 of record NC_070581.1, read on the forward strand.
AAATTATATGGGCCCCATATTGTTTCAGTGACATGGGACCCACATGTGAAGCCCATGTGGGTTGGCTAAATTGGCCCCATTTAAGGTCCATTCTGTTCCCACTTAGACCCATATGGGCAAACATATGGGGCCTACATTGGTCTCACCAAGTTGGGCCCCACCTGAAATTCAGTCAGAACCAACTTGAAGATCATATGGGCAAACACAGGTGGGGTCATCATGGAAACTGTGGACAAACCCACTTGGGACCCATATTTGCATCCCAAATTTAACATGCTGGAGATGAACATGCTGGCTGGGCATCGGTTGAATAATGATGTTTATGATGTGACAATGCTGTGATACCCTCCCTGAGCTACTACCTTACCGTGGTTGAGGGGTTTGCGTGTCCCAATGACCCCAGGAGCTCAGTTGTCGGGGGCTTTATGTCCCTGGTAGGGTCTCCCATGGCAAACAGGTCCCGGGGGAGGGGCCAGACAAAAGGTAGCTCAGAAGACCCCAATGACGAGCAACATAATTGGTTTTTCGTGTCCCTTGCCCGGACGCGGGTCACCGGGGTCCCCCCCTGGAGCCAGGCCTGGGGGTGGGGCTCGGAGGCGAGCGCTTGGTGGCCGGGCCTTCACCCATGGGGCCCGGCCGGGCACAGCCCGAAGAAGGGACATGGGACCCCTCTCCCACAGACCCACCACCGGTGAGAGGGGCCAAAGGGGTCGGGTGTGCAGTGAGCTGGGCGGCAGCCGAAGGTGGGGACCTTGGCGGTCCGATCCTCGGCTGCAGAAGCTAGCTCTAGGGACGTGGAACGTCACTTCTCTGGTGGGGAAGGAGCCTGAGCTTGTGCTTGAGGTTGAGAAGTTCCGGCTAGATATAGTCGGCCTCACCTCGACGCACAGCAAGGGCTCTGGAACCAGTCTCCTCGAGAGGGGTTGGACTCTCGTCCACTCTGGAGTTGCCACTGGTGTCAGGCGCCGGGCAGGGGTGGCAATACTTATTGCCCCCCGGCTTGGTGCCTGTATGTTGGAGTTTACCCCGGTAGACGAGAGGGTAGCCTCCCTCCGCCTTCGGGTGGGGGGACGGATCCTGACTGTTGTTTGTGCCTATGGTCCAAACAGCAGCTCAGAGTATCCTGCCTTTTTGGACTCCTTGGAGGGGGTGCTGGAAAACACTCCCCCTGGGGATTCCCTCGTTCTGCTGGGGGACTTCAACGCCCATGTTGGTAGCGACAGTGAGACCTGGAAGGGTGTGATTGGGAGGAACGGCCCCCCCGATCTGAACCCGAGCGGTGTTCTGTTATTGGACTTCTGTGCTTGTCACAGATTGTCCATAACGAACACCATGTTCAAGCATAAGGGGGTCCATATGTGCACTTGCCACCAGGACACCCTAGGCCGCAGTTCGATGATTGACTTTGTAGTCATGTCTTGGACACTCGGGTGAAGAGAGGGGCGGAGCTGTCAACTGATCACCACCTGGTGGTGAGTTGGCTCCGATGGTGGGGGAGGATGCCGGTCAGACCTGGCAGGCCCAAACGCATTATGAGGGTCTGCTGGGAACGTCTGGCAGAGTCTCCTGTCAGAGAGAGTTTCAACTCACACCTCCGGGAGAGCTTCAACCATGTACCGGGGGAGGCGGGGGACATTGAGTCCGAGTGGGCCATGTTCCGTGCCTCCATTGTTAAGGCGGCTGACCGGAGCTGTGGCCGCAAGGTGGTCGGTGCCTGTCGGGGCAGCAATCCCCGAACCCGCTGGTGGACACCGGCGGTGAGGGATGCCGTCAAGCTGAAGAAGGAGTCCTATAGGGCCTTTTTGGCCTGTAGGACTTCGGAGGCAGCAGACAGGTACCGGCAGACCAAGCGGAGCGCAGCTAGGGCGGTCGCTGAGGCAAAAAACCCGGACATGGGAGGAGTTCGGTGAGGCCATGGAAAAAGACTTCCGGACGGCTTCGAAGAGATTCTGGACCACCATCCGGCGTCTCAGGAGGGGGAAGCAGTGCGCCGTAAACACTGTGTACGGTGGGGACGGTGCGCTGCTGACCTCGACTCGGGATGTTGTGGATCGGTGGAAGGAATACTTCGAAGACCTCCTCAATCCCACCAACACGCCTTCCGGTAAGGAAGCAGGGCCGGGGGACTCGGGTGTGGGCTCTCCTATCTCTGGGGCTGAGGTTGCCGAGGTGGTTAAAAAGCTCCTCGGTGGCAGGGCCCCGGGGGTGGATGAGATCCGGCCCTGGATGTTGTGGGGCTGTCATGGTTGACACGACTCTGCAGCATCGCGTGGACATCGGGGCCAGTGCCTCTGGATTGGCAGACTGGGGTGGTGGTCCCCCTTTTTAAGAAAGGGGACCGGAGGGTGTGTTCCAATTACAGGGGAATTATGATGATGATAATTTTACTGTTCAGCTTTATTTTCACTTCCAAATAAACTTGACTAAGCTTGTGTTTGATAATCATACTGCTTCTTCAACTCTCAGACTCCGTCGTAATTTACACTGAGTTCTCAGACCACAGCTATTAACTTGATGAGTAGAATCGTATCATAAATAGCTTATGATTATTTTATCCTGTCCATAGTGTAAAGTCGACTGTGTGTTTTTCTGCTCTTCTGGCTGGTCTTTGATCGCCAGCTGTCTGCAGATGTGCTGAGGCTGAAGGAGCGTTACGCTGTCACCCGAAAAGAGCAGCCAGTGCGTCCCAGTACACCTCATGTTACCCATGTCAAACAGAGCTGTGACACTAAGGTAGGACTCAGACTGAGACTAATCCTACTTCATGTTTCGGACCTATTCTCCTCTGCTTACTTGAACTGTTTTACTGCCAGGGAGAAGGGTTTTGTTCTTATGGTCCTTTTCATGCATGGACAAACCTGGGCTCACTGCAGCAACCTAGTGTAATCTGATACAAATGGGGGCTAATATGAATTATAATCAGTATGTAAATGTAAAAAACAAGTAAGGATAGATATGTATGAGAGTATCATTCAGAGTCAGGTTTGGCTATGTTGTGTTTTTCAGGTGCAGCAGTTGATGAAAACAGCGAGGAATGGTACCAGGGACGGTTTAGAAGAGACAAAGTTATCCATGATGCGTAAAGTGTCTTTCCTGCAGAGAAAAGACTTCACAGGTACATCATCTGTCACTTAATATGTTTGTGAAAGTAGTCTGGTTCATTACTTCTATGCAGACACAAGGCTTCATTCCTCATGCACAATGCTGTGATGCAACTTTTTCCTTGATTATATGCACATGATTAAAACTACTCCTGACCGTGCATATAAACAACTCACAGTGGTGGACAGTGAGTCATGAGTGCAATATCAGCATATTTAGTTCAGACATCGTTGATCTACTTCTGCTCAGTGTGGCTGCAGTACAGCTTATGGTGATGAATGAATGGTGATTTGTATCAGCTTCACAAAAATAAAAGAATGATGCATTTTATGTCCATTTATGTAAACTATGGATCACATTAGGAAAGGTGCAGCTAAAAGAAATGTGTATATGATGTTTTTACAGCTCTCAAATGTAAATATTGATCAAAAAGGATCATTTCAATTTGATTAAAGATCCCCTCCATCTAAAAATACTCAACACGTGTCAAACTGAGATTTAAGGTGAGCTCACAGAAACGTTCCTCCTTCAGCAGCAAACTCTGCACATGCATCATTCTGCACAGAGAAGAGAACAACATCCAACTGCAGGAACAAGAAGAGCAGTACATAGTTGAGTGGAGGGGACTTTAATGCTTGCAGTGAAAATCTGAGATATTTAGCAAAATGTTACATGTGCTGCAAAGATCCCAAATGCTGCATGTAAAAGAAATGACAGTAAATGTACAGATATGAAAATAATAAATGAGTTGCAATTAAAGCTGCAGGTACAGTACCAGTGCTGCCTGTTTGCTCTTGTTTGTGAATAAAGTGTTTGTTATTGATTTTCCAGGTGAAGGAAAGGACGATGCAGGTTACATGGATGTGTCTGTGTGTGAGATAAAACACCCTCCACCACAACTCTGCCCCGTGCCAGAGGGGCTCAGCAGTCAGCAGGTGTGTGTGTGGATATGAGTGTATGTACAGATGAAGCCATTTCAAAGTTCCCGTGTTTCCTTGATGGCTCCTTGACTGGTCCTTGACCGGTCCTTGGCTGGCCGATAATGGAAGCAGGGGGGAAATGCGATCCCCCCGCGATGACGTGGTCAATGAGGCCCCGACTGGAAACGCCCCTAAGCTGCCCGAGTGAAAACCAGCTGCAATGCCTCATTTAACCACGGGGAGGAGCAGTGTGTTTAGACCGGTTTAGACCCACTGCTCATAGAAAAGACTAGGCTGTCCAACGATTAAAAAAATTGGATTTATCACATTACAACCCTGTGATTAAACCTGATTAAAATACAAGGCTAAATGTTATATGCACTAATATTACTTGTATTTACTTCTATTCTTCTGTATAAAGTCGCCTAATGAAGGGTACAATATAGTTAATCCATTAGAAAGTACGGATGCCTTACATCTGACAGGACACCGTCCGTCACAGGAAACACTCGCGGACACTTAATAATTCCTCTGACTGATCACTGATCACTGATCACTGTCAAACCAAGAAATAGCCCATGAGACAAACCCAGTCTAGTGATTTAAAACAGGATGCGCTATTTAATACGTAGTGTTAATATTATATGGGTTCCCAATCCGACCATTTTTTGTGTATTATTTTATCATTATTAAGGCAAAATAACTCAATTTATGTCCATCAACATTATAATGAATAGGCTATAGGCTTAATATTAGTTTTCATCCAGCGTGCTGCGTGGACTTCATTACATCTGCTGCACCACTGCTACCACAATTATGAAATGCTAAGTTTATACAGCCTGTGACTGTGACCCTCATAAAAATAATATTTTACAAATCTGCATTATATAAACTAACGAAATTCGTTAAAGCAAGTCATTTGGCGACTTCTAAGTCATTCAGTTAAACTAAGTCTGTTCTATAGCTGCGCCGCTGGAGAGGCTGCGAGCATGAATGATATCAGTGCGTCTTTTTTACACAAGTATCTGTAGTAGGCTACTGCATGACTCAGGCATGACTCAGAAGAACATGCTTGTACTTTTTAATCATAGTGCGTTGTGTTAATTGATCGGCTGTGTTGTGTGTTATCGGCGCAGCACGCGTTGTGTTTTCGCGCAACGTATGTGTCGGAGGCAACTGTGCTTGAGTACACTTGGGTTTTGAGGTAATGTGAGTGCGGGCCAGCGGGGGACGGGGGGCATTCGCTTTGAAAGACAATGGGACAGCACTGTAACCATCCCCCTCAACCCATCACCTTCGTGCTGGACACCTCCCCCACTGAAAATCAAGATCAAGACACTGTTTGTGCCCCCACTATATCCAGCACATATGCTACTGTATGTGTGGTTGAGTTTTCATTTTTACATCTTTTCTAAGTGAGTGAGGGGTGTAGTTGTAGATGTGTGTAGTGCCCCCACTCTGTCCAGCACGTATGTGTGGTTGAGTTTTCAGTTTTACACCAATAGTTAATTAACTAGTTAGTTACTGTAATAATAATAACGAATCTGAATTTAAACTCAATTTGTCTGACTTATATTTATCTTTTTCATATAATTAATGCTCATTAAACTCTGTCTGGCCCATATCTGTCGCGGCATCTGAGCGCTCTTTCTCAGCCTTGCACAGGCTGAAAACCTGGCTGCACTGCACCATGACGCAGGAGAGATTTGACTATTATGAAAGCTCACAGTCACCCCTCTCAGAAAATCGTTCCGACGTCCAGGAACACTATTCTGATCTCTGTGCGTGATTTGTGTGACCATGGAACCAAATGGCCCATTAAGCCCAAACAAAAGGTTGAGCAATGATAATGCTAATAAGGTCGCTGGGCTTACCTGGCTTAACGCATGCACTGAATAGACCGGGGTTGGCTGGCACATATGTGCTGTATAAAATCAAATACAGTCCTGTGGTCCGTTTTCGTCATTTCGTATTATTTACCTGAGCCTAAAATTAAAATATGAAAAGACTTTTTTTTCGTTTTTTGTATTGGATTCAAAACAAATAACAAAATAATCAGTAGTCAGTAGGTTATTTAATTTTTTGATTTGATTCGATGAATCTGGATGACCTGACAGTAACAATTCCTAAAACATCAGAATGTGGGCTAGTTTGTGACAGAAGCGCCATCTTCTGGTCAAACCCTGTATTACAATGAATAGGTGGGTTTACAGGAAAAGATAGACACGCCCAGGAGAAGGAGGGGGTCTCTCCAGCTGCTGGAACTCAGCTGGAACTTGGCTGGGAGTCAGCTGCCATTCAGCTGGCATTCAGCTTGGAGGGGAACTTTGAAGTGGCTACTACTGTATGTGGAGATAGTCTTAATGGATAGCTTATATTTTTTTGAAACTAGACGACCTGTGCTGTGCTGAAAGTCAGTAATAAATAAGTAATTCAAGATGTGTGATGTAAGGTGACTCTGCTTCAGATTGTCAGACGCCTCATCCTTGGCTCCATTGTGCAGAGTGAGAGCAGCTACCTGGACTCTCTCAAGAGAATCCTGCAGGTGAGCTTCATGTCTCTTCATGTCTCTTCATGTGTCTTCATGTCATGTGTGGAAAGACTTTCTTTTAACAGGACAACATAGAACCAGAACATGATGTCTTGTTTTTGTGTTTTTTACCATCATTTCCATCAGTGATAATAAGTGTAAGTAGACAATATAGTGTTAAGTAGAGTGCAGATATCTGCCAGGTGTGTGTATGGGCATGTGTAGTCTCTGTGTATGGGCATGTGTAGTCTCTGTTAGACATAGAATAGTGTGATGGTATTTTAACTTAGCATCCTCCTAGGTTCACCTGACTGTATACATTTAATAAAGTAACACACACACACACACACACACACACACACACGCACACACACACAGCTACATGGACACAGACACACACACACACACACACACACACACACACACACACACGCACACACACAGCTACATGGACACAGACACACACACACACACACACACACACACACACAGCTACATGGACACAGAGACACACTGACACACACACCGGGACACAGACACACATACACACAGACACAACCCCTTCACACACACACACACACACACACACACCTACATCCTGCTAAACTGATCTTTTTGTATAACCTGTCAGGAGTACCATAGACCTTTGCAGGAGTCACAGAACTGGATCTTAAACCCCAAGAAGGTGCATCAGATATTTTACCGTCTGCAGGAGATCTATCAGTGTCACTCCATGTTCCAGATCGCTCTGGCATCACGCGTGGCTGAGTGGGATCACAGCGAGAAGATCGGAGACCTGTTTGTGGCCTCGGTCAGTCACACACACACACACACACACACACACACAGACACAGACACAGACACAGACACACACACACACACACACACACAGACACAGACACAGACACAGACACAGACACACACACACACACAGAGTATATTATGAATGTGTTTTCATATTAAGTGTTTTCCTTTGCACACTTGGCTGAATGGAGGATTTTTGTGCTTTAGAAATAATTGTAATAGGGGCAAATAGGTAGTGTACAGTAAATATGTGAGATATCAATTAGAATTTGTATGCATTGTAGGTAGGAATGATGTGGTATAAAGTGTAAAGATTAGGTATATGTGGCTGATGGTGTCCTATGTGTGACGTGTATTATGTCTACATCTCTCCAAACTTGAATTACTACTTCATTCAATTCTGTGAGATACTCTTTTTTTAAATAATATTTTATTTTAAATGAAGCTTATTTATCTTCACTAATCCTCTGGCTAGTGTCATGGTATCACATCATCTATGAATTATAGGTTATATATTTTTTCCTGGTCTTGACATTATTAAACACACTCTTTAACCTCAGCATCAACCAGACACTGAAGTATTTGACAGCAGTTGCTCTGCTCGTGTTGTTTATTACTACTCACTGACTTACAGTTACTCTAACTGAACCTCACTGTTTTTATATATTTTGGGACTCTGCTGCTCACATTGCTATGCCTTCAGTGCTTTAACAGAGTGCAGTGTTGTGACTATAACAGCTGTCATTCCAGCAGCAAACATCTGGATTTACAGCTGACAGCTATTATTCAGAATGCTGAGATTACTGATCTTGATCCTGTTGCTGACTGTAGATTTTTATTCTACTTACATTTCAGGCTGCAGATTGTTCATCATTACATCATCATTACAGCTTATCTTTTGTTGATCCTGCTGAATTAATAACTACTACAAGACTTAAGTTGAGGACACACAATAGCTGAATATCTGTACATATGTAACATATTATATGCAGGGTTGGGAAATTTAATTTGGAAATGTAATAGATTACAGTTTACTAGTTACTCTATTTAAAATGTAATAAGTAATGTAACTATTTCAATGACTTCATCAAAGTCATGTAACTTATTACATTTGATGATTTTTCTAATTTGAGTGAAACTCATTAAGCACCAAAATCTAAGTTGAGCTGTTTTTCATGGATACTGACATGATTTATAAGAGAGATCATTTCTTATAAAGAAGATGTATCTCTCATTTAAAATGTATTCATTAGTTCATGTAGATTTTGGAATATAAAATAAAGATATTTGATGAGAAAAGTCAAAAGTGTGACATGAGCTTAATTGTTACTGTGACTCCATTTAAGCTCCAAATAAACCCACGTCATGATTTATTTACTAAATATAAAAATATATTGATTTCAAAAAATTAAAAACAGCAATATATGTATTCAGTAACATGATAAATATAAAAAATGAGGAAAATCTTAAATCTTAAAGGTGACTTCAGATGGAACCTCCTTTATAATCATCAACATCTTCATCAGTAAGTGTCATTTAATGACACATTGTTTCTCAGTAACTGGAACACATACACTTACATCTAGTCTGTAATTAAATTATATAACTTCTCACACAGTGATGGAAGCAAATGAACCACAGATCAGGCATCTGGGATAATGACAAAATATTTCTTCCTCCTCTTTGGTGCACCTCTAGTTGGTGGTGGTCTATGTGACCACTATCACTCACCATGCCTAAGACTGGCCCTGTATTTAAGTCTGAAACTGGATGAGAAGTCCAGCAGACAGTCATGTACATTCTTTATGTGGTTAGTCAAATAGCTTCAGTTATCACCTTTTGTTCAGACCCTTAAAGGCCAGTTCTACTCTTGTATTTCAACTTAAACTTTTTAAAACTACAAATTGTTGTGTTGTTTTATGGCTGCATCATTCTATCAGATAACTTTATTTTAAATGTGTTGTGCTTCATTTTAGAGCCATTTCCTCAAACTTCAGTGTGACAGATTTGTTAAGTTTTGTAATCTCTGTTAGAATGTATAAAATGTATAAAACTAGCAGATGACATTCTGCAGAGGTAGCACTCAGTGTGTCAGTGTGTGTGTGTGAAATGAAATGTTGACTAGTAGCTGTGCATATGTGTGATAAAAATCAGTCTATTGATCGTCTTTTCCTTCCCAGTTTTCCAAGTCCATGGTGCTGAATGTGTACAGTGATTACATCAACAACTTCACTAACGCCATGGCGCTCATCAAGAAGGCCTGCGTGTCTAAACCTGCTTTCCTGGACTTTCTGAAGGTGCTCTCTTTAGTTTTTAACCATTTCAAACCTGTCATGTTTTTCCCTTTCAGACTAGACGGGTTTCAGTCAACTTTCTCAGTTGTCTGACAGAACTGATACACCTCCATTTAACTTTGACCAACACACTAGCTGTATAACATCTCATCACAATTTCCCAGAACTTGAAGTGACAGCAGCAAATTCTCACAAACTGCAACCAGAGAATGATTACAAGAAACAACTGTTAAATTAGATTAGATAGATTAGATTTCTTTATTTGTACCCGCAGGTAAATTTGGCTTGCAGTGAGAGACATTCATACAAAACAATACAAGAAATGAAAACAGTAAAATAGCCACACAACTCATCATCATCCCCATCATCATTCCATGCTGCGTCATAAAGTGCATTATAAGGTGGCTACCCTAAAAGTGCATGCATAAAGTGCATAAGTGCGCTCATCGTCATATCATCAACGCCACAAACATCGTCAACATCATCATCATCATCATCATCATCATCATCATCATCATCAACTTCACAGCTCCCCAACCATCATCAAGGGATCACTAGTTCTTATTAAGATGTATGATGGCTGCAGGGACAAAGCTAGACCTGTGCCTTTTAGTTTTGGTCCTAGGTACGGTGTACCTGCGGCCAGATGGGAGGAGCAGGAAGTCACTATAGAGGGGGTGAGACCTGTCCCCTAAGATGGAACCAGTGAGCCGCTGCAGCTGTTTTATATACAGGGCTTCTGGGCTAGGCTGAGTCTCACCGATCGTCCTGCTAGCCCATTTGACGACCTGGCTCTGTTAGACACTAGAATTGTTTAGCAACTAATTGATGAATCAGCCGATCATTTAGCACTATTGCTGCCTGTTTACACAACACAGCTGATGGCGACAAGGTGTTAAAGCAGGGGTGTCAAATATATGGCCTGCAGGCCAGATTCGGCCCTCCAAGGGGTCCAATCCGGCCCACTAGATAACTTTGCAAAGTATGAACATAGCAGAAAAGTAGGCCTAATTCCAATTTTTCAATAAAATGCACCTTAATGCTATTCTCACCTATTTTCAGTTGAGGCTTCTCTACTGGTGGAAAACTTGAAATAATTGACTTGAAACATGATTCAGATTTGAAGAACACATTTTTCCTTGCTCACTTGAGATCAAATTGGGCTGCATGTGATCTCTGAAGTAAAATGAGTTTGACAAAGTGTGTCAAAGCTGTGTTCCTTTTTGGGCAACTTTTTAGAATTCTATTACATTGCTTTTAGGATGTGGGAATATGTGTATCGAGGATTTTATCATTCATCACAACTTTGTGAATTCTGTTTTTGATTTGATGAATAGCACATGTTTTCATGGCATAGAACACTAAGTCTCTCTTCTCTGTGTGGCTTTGTTTAGAAGAAGCAGGCGTCCAGTCCAGACAGGATCACACTGTACGGTCTGATGGTGAAACCTATTCAACGCTTTCCTCAGTTCATTCTGCTGCTGCAGGTGAGTGAGTGTTAAACTGTAGTTTTAGACCATAGCTGAAAATAAAAATGTCTGAATTCAGCTACATCACAGAGAACATGATAAAACTGAAGCATCATGAAGCAGCCACACATTAAACTCCAGTCATTATAAAGCAGCTGAAACCAAATTATTTCTAACCTACATGTCTCTCCACCTGTAAACCCTCCAGGCTGCAGTAGTTATCTGATATCAAGCTGCAGTTCTGCATTTTCAAATAGAAAATGCAAATGTTGCAATAAGAGGCAGTAAAGTGGTGAAACTCAGCACCACCAATGGAACATTTGGTTTCATTTTGAGGCTTTAATTGTTGCACTGAAACTGTCTGTCGGACTTTCTGACTAGAGGAAGTGAAAGATCTCATGCAGTGTGTTATGAGTCCTAGACGTTAAAAATGACTCCATAAAACCTGCTTCTATATAACAACTGAAATGATGTATTACTCTCTCATTAAGATATAACATAGATTGTTACAGAAAGGATAAAACTAGTTATTGTTAGTTGTTGTTGGTTGTATCTGAACCAGCTGTTGGTGCTCAGCTGATGTCTTTCTTTACATCTGGGTAACATATAAACATCAAATAGGGGAAATGATTGTTCTGGTTCTGTGACCCCACACCTTTTCTCTGTTAGTTAAGACAGGACTGAGGTGGAAGGACTGATAACCCTTAGCAAAAAGTAGTATACTTGAAGTTCATTTTATTAAGTATAAGTATAGCAAGTATACTACGGACCATGTACCTGCAGTGTACTAAAAAGTATACTAATTTAATACCTCTTCGGACTAAATTGGAACATTTTTAAGTTTACTTTATAAGGTCATTTTAAGTTTACAAAAGTACACTTTCAAGTTTTCAACAAGTACACTCATCTATATACTGCTAGTGTACTAGGTTTATACTTCTAATCCACATTTTAGTTTATTGAAGTATACTTAAAGTATAGCACAAGTACACTCTTCTTCCATTGTACTAGTTCTATACTATATAAGTTTATAACAGGGGTAATACCTCAAAGCTAATGTGTTTTTATTCTGCTAAATGAAATGTAAGCACGAGTCAATGACTTGACCTTATTCTGTACTTGGATCAAGATATACTAAGTATTAGTACTTTGTGGCAGAAAGAAGTAAAAAGTATACTAAAGTACAAGTATAAGCTTTAGTATTAAAGTAGAAGTGTAAGTCTTAGTATTAATGTACTTAGTCTTAGACTTTTCTTTAGACTTGTCAGTATAAGCCAAGTATACTTCACTATACTATTCTTAAGTATATGAAATATAGTATATGAAAAGTATACTGCCTCAGTTTTAGTATAAAATAAGTATACTCATAGTACACTTGAGATACTGTTGCTTCATTGACTCTCCTAGAAACTAAAGAGCAAAAGTGAACTGAAACTCAGAGCAACAGTTGTCTTTCTTTGTGTTATTAATATGCAGATCAGGAGTTATATTTATGTCATTCAGACACAGTTGGATTTATGATGCTTTATATATTAAGAAGATTATGTGTGATTGTTTAGACTTTGTCCTCAGTCAGGAGCAGCTGCTGTCTTTTGTGTTTTTTCTTCTTGTTCCCAGCCTGCTCTTCATCACTCAGCCTTGTGTCTTGCCACCTGTTCCTTGTTGTTTCATTAGTTCAGTTTGTGTTTGAGTTCAGGTTTTCACTTCAGTCTTTGTTGGATTCTTCTGTTCTGCTCTGTTTATCACTTCTGTTCTTCTTTGCCTACACGCAAGTTTAAATAAAGAAGTTGCTCTACCTACAGTCTCCTGGATTTGGGTTCACCTTGTTTACACCTGAATGTGTCTGATCCACAAGTGGACAGAGCTAAATACAAATGGAAACGACCACCAAGACACATTGTGATCTGGTCCCTCAAACCACTTACTGAGGTGATTTCTTAGCGTTCATAAATAAAGACAAAAAAGTAGAAAGAAGATATAATCATTTTGATAGAAAGAAAGAAAATTAACTGAATAAAAAAGGTATAAGTGACAAACATAACATTCTGAATATAGATTCTGATAACAGATAAACTTCTTCTTTTTTATATATGTTAGATCAGTGGTCTCCAACCCTGCTCCTGGAGAGCTACTGCCCTGCATGTTTTAGGTATCTCCACCACTCTAACACACCTGATTCTAATTATGAACTCATTATCAAGCAGCTGAAGCTCATCAAGGGCTTGATAATGAGCTAATTATTAGAATCAGGTGTATTAGAGTGGTGGAGATACCAAAAACATTCATAATTAATATTTAGATTTAGATTTAACATTTAGAAATATATTCATTTTTTATGTATACACATTTTAACAATCATATATAACATGTTGTTTTACATGAATTTCTGTCTCAAATGAAAGAAAAATTAGCTAAATATTCCAAATATATTAGCTATAAAACTGTAACCGAAATATACAATGGACATCCTATATTCCTGACTACAAGCAGTCATCAGTGATGCTGGCTGTGGTCAGAGGTGAAACACACTGAACCTCAACCTGGTGTAAAGTTACTCTTTAAGAAAAGCAAGGCAGTTTTATTTATATAGAGCATTTCATACACAATGGAAACTCAATGTGCTTTACATAAAACAAACATTTAACAGTAAGAATTGGAAACAAAATACATAAAAACATGCAATTTAAGAGATAAAAATAAAACCCAATAATAGTAAAAACATGGAAACATTAAAACACCCCCCCCCCCCCCCCCCCCCACACACACACACACTAATAATAAAAACAAAGTACAGAAAAATAGAAAGAGAGAAATAAAATACTAGAATAGAGCATTAAACATAAGGTTGCAGCATAAAATAATAATTAGCTTTAAAATCATTAAAAGGACATAGAGTAAAAATGAAAGATTAAAATATAAAGTGCTTTAAAAGAGCTCAATCATAAGCTCAGGAGAAGAGAAATGTTTTTAACCTGGATTTAAAATGATTTCAGTTCTGCTGGTAGTTTGTTCCAGATGTGTAAAAGCTGCTTCATCATGTTTAGTTTGAACTCTGGGCTCAACTATCTGACCTGAGTCAGTAGATCTCAGAGCTCTGGGCTCAACTATCTGACCTGAGTCAGTAGATCTCAGAGCTCTGGGCTCAACTATCTGACCTGAGTCAGTAGATCTCAGAGCTCTGGGCTCAACTATCTGACCTGAGTCAGTAGATCCCAGAGCTCTACTGGGTTTATATTCTACTAACATGTCATTCATGTATTCTGGACCTAAACCATTCAGTGATTTGTAGACCAGTAGCAGAACTTTAAAATCTATTCTATAGCTGACTGGGAGCCAGTGTAAAGACTTTAGAACTGACTGGGAGCCAGTGTAAAGACTTTAGAAATGACTGGGAGCCAGTGTAAAGACTTTAGAACTGACTGGGAGCCAGTGTAAAGACTTTAGAACTGACTGGGAGCCAGTGTAAAGACTTTAGAAATGACTGGGAGCCAGTGTAAAGACTTTAGAACTGACTGGGAGCCAGTGTAAAGACTTTAGAGCTGACTGGGAGCCAGTGTAAAGACTTTAGAACTGACTGGGAGCCAGTGTAAAGACTTTAGAACTGACTGGGAGCCAGTGTAAAGACTTTAGAACTGACTGGGAGCCAGTGTAAAGACTTTAGAACTGACTGGGAGCCGGTGTAAAGACTTTAGAGCTGACTGGGAGCCAGTGTAAAGACTTTAGAACTGACTGGGAGCCAGTGTAAAGACTTTAGAACTGACTGGGAGCCAGTGTAAAGACTTTAGAACTGACTGGGAGCCAGTGTAAAGACTTTAGAACTGACTGGGAGCCAGTGTAAAGACTTTAGAGCTGACTGGGAGCCAGTGTAAAGACTTTAGAACTGACTGGGAGCCAGTGTAAAGACTTTAGAACTGACTGGGAGCCAGTGTAAAGACTTTAGAACTGACTGGGAGCCAGTGTAAAGACTTTAGAACTGACTGGGAACCAGTGTAAAGACTTTAGAACTGACTGGGAGCCAGTGTAAAGACTTTAGAACTGACTGGGAGCCAGTGTAAAGACTTTAGAACTGACTGGGAGCCAGTGTAAAGACTTTAGAACTGACTGGGAGCCAGTGTAAAGACTTTAGAACTGACTGGGAGCCAGTGTAAAGACTTTAGAACTGACTGGGAGCCAGTGTAAAGACTTTAGAACTGACTGGGAGCCAGTGTAAAGACTTTAGAACTGGAGTAATGTGTTCTGATCTCTTTGTTCTGGTTAAAACTGGAGCTACAGCGTTCTGAATGAGCTGCAGCTGTTTAATGCTTTTTTGTGGGAGTCCAGTCAGAAGACCGTTACAGTAGTCGAGTCTACTTGAGATGAAAGCATGAATCAACTTCTCGTGGTCTGTTTGAGACATAAAACCCTTCACTCTGGATATGTTCTTAAGCTGATAGAAAGAAAGAATAAGTGCTAACAATACCCTGAAGTCATAAATAATTTGAGACTTTTGTCTAACACTTGTTCTCCTTGTATCAGGACATGTTGAAGAGCACACCAAAGTCCCACACTGACCGTCTGCCTCTGCAGCTGGCTCTCACCGAGCTGGAGACGTTGGCTAAGAAACTGAATGAACAGAAGCGTCTGGCTGACCAGGAAGCTGAGATCCAGCTGCTGGCACACAGCGCAGGAGACCGCAACCTCAACAAGGTGACACACACACACACACACACACACACACACACACACACACACACACACACACACACACACACACACACACACACACACACACACACACAATGTACTCAGTGTGATGCTATGGTCTGAGATTGGTGAAGTGTCTTGATTCATGAAAGAATGAATAATTCAGTGCTTTCAGTGAGAACTCTTTGTGCTTGTAGTTGTTGAACTCTCAGCAGAGGCAGCTGATCCAGTGTGAGCTGCTGACTGAAGTCGTTTACGGTGAAAAAGGTCAAATTGTCAAGTCTAAGGAGAGGAAGGTGTTCCTCCTCAATGACACGGTGATCTGTGCTAATGTCAACCTCAAGTAAGTACCTCACACTGTCTGGACATGATCTCTTTTAACTCACACACTTCTCTTGTTTTTGATTATTTTATTGCTTTACTTTTTTTTTAACTTTTTATGTGTTCTACTTTTTTTTTTACATGATTTTGTTATTATCATTCTATTGTTTTATCTTCTTGATTTTATTTTTCTTCTTCTTCTTGTCTTCTTTGTCTTCTCTGTTTCGTATGTCTCTTAATCTTCTTTTTAACCTAGCTGTGTCCATCTTTTATTAAACTTAATCTCTTATTTTAATTTTCTTTTTTCTTTTTAATCTATTTTAACCTAGTTTTTACACTAACTTCAAATAAACCCTTTCTCTTTTCTCTTTTTTATTTATTTACTTATCTTTTTAATTTAATTTATTTATATTTTCTAAAGATTTTTATCATTCTTATTCTCTCGTGTGCATTGGTTTCAATTTTTTATTTTTATTTTGTTCTTTCTGTTTTTTATTCCTTTTCTTTGTGTCATCACTTGTTCTGTCTAATTATCAGCTTGTCAATCAACTAATTGTAAAGCACTTTGAGCTACACTAGCCTGTGTGAAAGTTGCTATATAAATAAAGTTTGATTGATTGATCTCCATTACAATTATAGTGGTTGTTGGACTTGATGTTGAAAGAGTGTAGTTGTAGCTTAAAGTGTGTATTTAAGGTTTGAGTTGACATTGAAAGGAACAGTTAAACATTTTAGCAAAATATTCTTGTTACCTGTGTTTCATAGAGTGGTGAAGTCAAGGTGTTATAACTGTGATAAAGTATTCTGAAGGAAGGAAGGAAAGAAAAGAAGACATGAAGGAAAAATGGAAGAAAGGGAGGAAGGAAGGAGCGAGGGACGAAAGGAAGAACGGACAGAATGAAGGAAGGATGAAAGACAGGAAGGAATGATGGATGGAAGGAAGGAAAAGAAGACAGGAAGGAAAAATGGAAGAAAGGGAGGAAAGAAGGAAGGAAGGAAGGAAGGAAGGAAGGAAGGAAGGAAGGAAGGGAGGAAGGAGCGAGGGAAGAAAGAACGGACAGAATGAAGGAAGGAAGAAAAGGAGGAATAACAGATGGAAGGACAGAAGGAAGAAAGGGAGGAAGGAAAGATGGAAGGAAGTAGGGAGAGAAGAAAGGAACTATGGACAGAAAGAAGGAAGGACGAAAGACAGGAAGGAATGATGGATGGAAAGAAGGAAGGAAGGAAGGAAAAGAACACAGGAAGGAAAGTGGGCCGGACTGGACCCCTCAGTGGCTCGGTTCTGGCCCACGGGCTGCATGTTAGACACCCCTGTCTTAAAGTCAAGCATTAATCTTCACCATCAAACTACAACTATTTCTTGAGTGAGTGACCTGCAGGTTCAGTGATATATGCACCACCTCCATCCAACTAGTCCAGATCTCAGCTGTTGTAGCTCTCAACAGAAGCCAGGTGGTGTTTTTGGGGTGTATGATTGTGACTAATAGAACAGCTGGAGTAATCAGCATCCACATCCATCATGTGTTTGTCCACCAGGGGTCCCCCAGACATCAGCAGCCTGGTCCCCGTTGGTCCTAAGTACTCAGTGAAGTGGTGCACTCCTCTGCTGCAGACGGAGGTGATGGAGGTGGGACAGGACAGTCTGCAGAGCAAAGACAGCGTAGTCACAGCCAGACGACGCAGCCCCGCCTTCAGCCCCGCCGGTACATCCACACACTCAACATCCAGCTGTTCAACACCTGCCACACACACACACACACACACACACACACACACACACACACACACACCACGAGCAATGTAGTAAATACAAAGCATGCATAATACTCACAGAGCTTATGCAATCAGTAAATGCAGATAAACAATATAATTGCAATGTCCCTGGACCAGCCCCCCCCCCCCTCTCTCTCTGGGTACATGTCAATTCCCTCATTTGATCATTCCTCACTCCTCAATCCTCACTTGACCCAGAAATCATTGTGATGCACCATCAGGCTGTTCCACTGTGCTTATTACTGCTGTGAGGAGTGAGGAGAGATCCCTGAGGATACACATCGCCATCCTGCACCCTTACTAGCCAACATACTCATATGTGATGTGACTGATCTGGATCATCACTGCAGTTTTATAAACAAATAACAGGTTCAACTCAAGTGTATTACTACAGATTTTAATATTTGATTTGTTGTTGTTTTTTTTAAATTCACGACCCAATTAAAAACCAGATGATCTGTGTTCAGAGCAGTCTGCTGTCTATCAGCAAGAAACACATTTAATCATTTATCTTCATTTCCATTAAGTTTCATATGCCATTCTAATTATAACATGGATTATTATGATTAATTTACCGTTAGGATATCAATAAATACAGATGAAAATAATGAATCAATAGAATAATGAATAAGTTAAGGGTTAATTTGCATTCAACTCCTGAGTAGAAGTGATTTGTACATGCTGTAAATACAGAATGCAGGTTTTCAGTCATGTGCAGGTGTTTATTAAATGGTTTAAAGGAACATACAGAAAGAAAACCTGTATCTTTATTATGATTTGGATATTGCATATATGTGTGGATACAAAATCCATCAAATGTAGCTACATCATGTTTCCTTGTTTCCTCTCTCCTTGAATCTTCAGTGGGAAAGACTAAAACACAAGGAATAAAAAAAAACATGCATTCACTTAAAGGAATTAGCATGCTCACTTTCTCTTTCCTCGTGTGTCTCTCTGCACTGTTGGCTGTCACAATGTTAAATCACCCTCATCTAAAACAACAACCAACCAAACAAAAAGGGGGCTCCTCAAGGGCCTAATGGTTCAGACACATGCCACATAACTGCAACAGCCACAGTTTGAATCCCGTCTATCAGACCTTTGCTGTGTGTATATTCCTCTTTCCACATGTTTCCTGTCATTGTGCACTGACTGTCAAGTAAAGGCAAAAAAGCCAAAAAATCATCTCCTAAAACAACAACCAATCACATGTAGCAGTTAGGGATTGATTTATATAATAGGGTTAGGTTTAGGGTTAGGGGTTATATTATTTCCAAGCTTAGCTGTTGTGTTTCCACACGTTTTCAAATTCCACACATGTTCCCAGACAGCAGGTACAGTATAAATTCATCCAACACGTACACCACCTGCAGCAGCAGCTGCTTCAAAATCCTGCTCACATCCTTTACATCCAGTCACACTACTCACAACATTATCCTCACTTCAGGTTTAAGCCTCAGCCTAAAAGTTTAGTTAGTTAGTCCACATGGTTTACTCAAATTTAAAGGGGTTATAACGTAAATGGATGTAAAATGTAAAATTTCTGCTTTTAATCCATTTTGAGAGAATTTATTAGAGGATTATGGCAAAAATGTCTAAGTGGTGTAACCATAAAAACTTTGTACCAAATAATTCAACTTGCTTAAAAACAGTAAATTCTCAATAAAACACCATATCAACTAGTTTGGCATGATCTTACATTATAACTTTTATATTAAATAAAGCTAATGGAATACTATTGTTCTAAATATTACATTTCATCTGGAGAATCGTGGAGACCAGGAAACATTTCCATGTTTTAAATGAAGTCATTATTAGTATAAGTCCACTTAAATACTCTGTAGCTGATACAATATTTAATATTTATCATTCTTTTGTGGTTACACCATTTGACATTTTCAGGAGCCTTCAGTCTTACTTTTGGTAAAAAATGGTGCAATGTCATGTCAAATGATATATCAGTATGTATCTTCTTAACTCTGCAGCACAGTGAGACTTCTTTAGTTCAGTCTTCTACCATTCTGTCCTTCCCTTGCCATCAGCTGTTCATTATATTTCATTAGGTTTGTATAGTGTGGTAGTAAACAGAGAATTGTTGGTGTTTCAGGTAAAGTGTTCCTGGGTCCTCCCAGATTGTACCAAGAGCTGGAGGAGCTGCAGCATGACCTGGCTGTGGTGGAGGAGGTGTCACTGCTGGTGGGAACACTCACTGGAACCTACCAGGTAACAATGATTACTGCTTAGAGAGAGAGAGAGGGGAGGGAGAGGTGGTCGAGCGAGCTAGAGAGAGAGAGAGAAGTGGTCGAGCTAGCTAGAAAATGAATGAAGACAGTGAGTAGCAGGGAGCAAAGCTGTGACTCTTATGAATAAAACATGACTTTTTGATTGCTACATATTAATACACAAATAAACACCACACCATCTTGCGGGAAGGTTACATGAGCAAAAATTAAATGTGACATGCATAAATAATGAAATGATGTAACAGTGGGGGTTGAATGCAGTGTACAATATAAAGTCCTGTTTGATGACATGTATGAAAGTGACAAGTACAGGGATTAAATAAGGGATGTAAATGTAAAGTCCAGTCTGATAACAGTACAGCAACAGCTTCTGTGTATGCTGGTGGAGGTTGTTTTGCATCTCAGTCTTTGTAATGTGATGTGTAAATGAAAATGAGTGATGTATAAATTCAATGTAGACTGGCTTAATCTTCAACAGATGATCTGATTGATTTATCTCTTCTTTCCTGTCTTGTCTGTGTGTCAGAATCTGAACAGCACAGTGTCTCAGGACTGGTGTCTTGCCCTGAACAGGCTCATCCGTCTGAAGGAGGAGGAGATCCAGAACGCCAACAAGTGTCGCCTGCGTCTGTCTGTCCCAGGAAAACCTGACAGGTGAGCGTCAGGACAGTGATTCTACAGCTTCAGCTGCAGAGTACTGGGTTACTGGATTAAGCAGACACACGTATAACTGATGTATTTTATCACGTTGACATGGTTTCATATCTACTTTATATTTGGCTCCCAGGTCTGGTCGTCCAGTGAGCGTCATGGTGGTCTTCAACACTCCTAGCCCCATCAGTAAGATCTCCTGGGTGAACCGGCTTCACATCGCCAAGATTGCTCTGAGTAAGTCCAGCGCAGTACACTTACCAAAACTTATTTTAGTATGTATGGTGGAAACCAGCAGCAGCATCTGATCTGCTCCAACCTGCATGTAAAATAATAATGTGCTGAATGTGCAGTGAGATGTATTTTTTAGGCCTTGTGGTTGAGAGGATGGATGGATGGATGGATGGATGGATGGATGGATAGATTAATGATAGATAGTTGGATAGATAGACAGATCCGTCACATAAAGCACTAACATTGTACTACTACTACATTATCCACTGTCCTACTGACTGCATATCATGGTCACTGTTCTTTAATAATCCAATTTATGGGAGCCTTATCATACATGTTTGTTTATGTCCTGTGACCGATTACACAGACTCTGTGGCCCAGGGGCCCCCTGACCTCCTGGTTCACTGGGCCTGTACTCATAGACCTGTTCAGTAATACTTGTATTGATCTGTAAAACAATTAAAAACCACCCCACTGAATTTGGTTGCTATAGACCTTGAGAGTAGTTTTTCTACCATACAGGCAATCTGGTTAAGTGCCCAGGGGCCCCTCAGCCTAAATGATGGGAGAAAAAATGTGTACGCTTTTTTTCATCAGGCTGTACAGAAATAAAGCTTGACCCATTGCTTGACCCATTGTCTTGAAGTTGATCATTACGGTCACTGTCAGAAACCTAGTATAAAACATATAATATATAATATATAAAGATTTACAAGGTTTCCACCTGACAGCAGTGTTATCTAATCAGACAAAGATAAAAGTTGTATGGGGGACATGAGCTTCAGTGCCCAGGGGCCCCTGGGGGTCCTAATGCAGAAAGGTAGAAGGTAGAAAACAGAAGACCAATATCATTCCAGCAGTTACTGGATCGCTAATGTTTAAAGTAAAAAACACACCACTACTTTAAATGAATTGTTGAGGATATTATTATAATGTTGAACACACTCCTCAGCATGGGATTGTATGACACTCTAATGATGTGTGTATGATATTACTGCACAGGGGAAGAAAACACTCCAGGGTGGGAATATGCTGAAGAAGATGAAAAGACTAAATCTCCACTCAGTTGTCCATTGTTGACTGGAAGACTTCCTGTTTTCTCCTCCAAAACACACACACTGAAGGTAAGAGCAGCTGCTGGTCTCTGATACTAACATTTAGAAAGGACACAATATATAGGGCTAAGTTTAGCAGTGACTGATCAAAAGGAAGAGCATTTGCAGATTTGCAGATCACTAAGCAGCCATCATTCTGAGCTGAACACATCTGTGAAGAAGTGATATTTGTGTCAGACTAAAGGCAGAGGAGGCTGCAGCATTTATGCAGAAAACAAACCATGAAAAGCATTAAAAGGTGATGAAACTGAAACCATCACAAATGTTGAAAATCTGTTTTCAGCATGGGACCATATCATGATATTTTGGCAGAGCTGTGGTCTCTGCTTTTAGATCTATTCCAGAAGCTGTGCCCATGTTAAATATAGTAATGCCTGAGGAGATATGAAAGACAGAAATAACCAATAAACCAACAAATAAATAACATGCTGAAATACTGAAATAAATGAGCTAATTCATTAATGAATGAATGAAAAGGAATACATAAAATAATATGAATAAATATAGAAATAAATGAGTAGCTATGATGAGTAGAGAAATATAGAAATGAAGGCTAGAATAAATACAGAATAACAAATATGGATTTAGTTATAAAATAATGAAAATATAAATAAATGCTGAAGTTCATACAGAAATAAATATTTCAATGCAGAGTTGAGTGAATAAATAAATATATGTTGGTCATCGATTGATTGAAAGTAATTATAAAAAAATGGTGTGTATTAATTTTCATATATTACTGAAGTGAGGTTATTACTACCTAATGAACACACACACACAAATGTAGACCAGAAACGTAGATTTGTATAAATACAACATATAAAAGAAATAGTTTTAATTACCTGCATTTTAGTTTTTTTCATTAAATTACTTATTTATTTAAACTTTCACTGTATTTGTATTCATATGTATACATTGTTTTACTAATTGTATTCATTAATCTATTTATTTATTAGAACATTATTTTTTATATATCAATAAAGATGGGGGGGGGGTTACTTGTTCAATAACAAGAATTTCATTAACAAATTTCAAATTTTTGAAAGAAAAATGATTCGAAAAACAAAACAAACAAGTGATCAAGTGATCCGGGGCCCTCCACAGAAAGCTGCAGGATATTCAGTTTTCCTCTATGAAGATGTGACATCATGCTTCTCTGTCTGTCAGGAACTATTTACTTCCTTTTATGATGGGTTTTAAGAGCGTATTTTATGCCTCCAGTGTTGGGGAGTAACTAGTTACATGTAACAGTTATGTAATTTAATGAAAAAATAAAGTGTAATGTGTTCCAGTTACTGAGAAACAATGTGTCATTAAATGACACTTACTGATGAAGATGTTGATGATTATAAAGGAGGTTCCATCTGAAGTCACCTTTAAGATTTAAGATTTTCCTCATTTTTTATATTTATCATGTTACTGAATACATATATTGCTGTTTTTAATTTTTTGAAATCAATATATTTTTATATTTAGTAAATAAATCATGACGTGGGTTTATTTGGAGCTTAAATGGAGTCACAGTAACAATTAAGCTCATGTCACACTTTTGACTTTTCTCATCAAATATCTTTATTTTATATTCCAAAATCTACATGAACTAATGAATACATTTTAAATGAGAGATACATCTTCTTTATAAGAAATGATCTCTCTTATAAATCATGTCAGTATCCATGAAAAACAGCTCAACTTAGATTTTGGTGCTTAATGGGAACATTTACCCTAACAGCTGGAAACAGAACATTAGAAAAGTCATCAAAAAGTAATCAAATGTAATAAGTTACATTAATTTGATGAAGTCATTAAAATAGTTACATTACTTATTACATTTTAAATAGAGTAACTAGTAATATGTAATCTATTACATTTTCAAAGTAACCTTCACAACTCTGCGTGTGGGAAAGTATCACCAGCATGTGTGTGTATAATAAGCTGTGTCCAGGAGTCCTGCAGTAAATGAAACATACCCCTCTCTGTCTCTGTTATGTAGCTGGAGGCAGCTCTTCACAGTCCTTCTCAGTCCAGCCTGCTTGGTTTCTGCACTGCCAGTACGTGTTTACCACAGGGTTACCTCTGGGTGAGTTCACTGACCTCAACTGTAGATAAATGTATATTTTATGTGATACAGGATTGTAACTTTTTTCAAAATATCAAGTTTAAATGAAGTAGAACAAATAGTCACATTGTCCAAATGAATAAAATAAAAGCAACCCATGTAACCTTAAACTACATTGTAAAATGACAGTGTTGTGTTCATTCACGATTTGCATTTTTAAAAGGGAGCACAGGGTTTTTTCACTATTTTCCTGCTTTTTGTGTTAACAAAGAACAGCTATTCTACTGATCGGTGAACTGTACAGCATGGCCTATTGCTCTAACAGAAGGATACAAAGCAAGTGAAGAAAAAGTGTAAACCAACAAAATATATATATATTTAAAAAAAAATAGAAAATAAAGAGCTATTACCAAGTAACACAACACATTTGACAAAACAAGGGGGACAAGAAACACAAATGCAAAGTTTAGTATATGTGCATGTGTGTGTATGTGTTTTAGTGTGGGTCTGTGTGGGATGTGGGGGTGGGGGGGCACAAGGTGCAACAGTGGACACACTTAAAAAAACAGCAACCCTAAACAGTTTCAGACTGGATTTCTTGTGAGCAATCCGTGTGACCCTGAGGAAGTGGTTTGCTCATCCAGGTCCAATTCACAATGTCCATCCTGCTGGTTTCTTTTTTAAATGTGATACTTAAACTGTTTCAGAGACTGATTTTCTGGTGGGCAACCACTAGACCCTGAGGAAGTGGTTTGCCCATGCTGGTCCAATCTCTTTTTTTCTTCCACAAGAAGCAAGCAAGAAAACAGACTGTGAATTTTGAAGTTACATTTTTTTAAAATTGTAGATTGAATATTTAATATTTTGCTGATTAACATCCACTAATTATAAAATGTGATATAACAGATAAAATGAATTTCAGTAAAATAAGTGAAAAATGAATAGATGGCCACACCTTTCAGTACCATACACTATATACAGTATGTACTAAGATGTCAGAAATACAGCAGGAAGAGAGGCCAGGAAATAAATCAGTAATAATATACTGTGAAGAGAGTAAAACAGGAGTGATGTGATCATGTCTCTTGCTTCTGGTTAAAAGCCTGGCAGCTGAGTTTGTACAGTGAAGTACATCTGTGTGTCATCAACATAACGATGAATAGAGACACAATGTCTATCAATGATGTGCCTTAGGCGAAGCAGGTATAAAGAAAATATTGGTAAATTGGTCCCAAAATTTACCCATGAGGTGCATTATACCTAATATAACAAATTGAAGCAGCATAGTGATATTCAAATACCCACAAAAAACATTTTAACATATATTTTGTGTACTAAAAGTAGCAGAACAATTAACACAGTAACAGAATTAGAACTTGGAAACTTTTGTTTGTTTCTCTCTTTAAACCTTGTCACATCCTGTTTGTAGGTCATGTTTTTTTTTGAAGTTGTTCTCCCTTTGTGTATTTTGTTAGTTTTACTTC
Organism: Scomber japonicus; assembly: GCF_027409825.1. Taxonomy (NCBI): domain Eukaryota; kingdom Metazoa; phylum Chordata; class Actinopteri; order Scombriformes; family Scombridae; genus Scomber; species Scomber japonicus. The sequence continues at coordinate 405,900 of NC_070581.1, forward strand.
CTGTGTTTCTCCTGCCTTAGTTGATTGCCTCATGTGTTTCACCTGTCTTGTTTCCCTCACCTGTGTCCTGTTAGTTATTACCCCATGTCTATATAGGTTTTGGTTTTCTGTTCAGTCTTTGTCTGAGCCTCTGTGTTAGTATGGTGTTTTGTCCTGTGGTTTGTACAGTGTTATTTTGCCCGTGTTGCCTGAGTTTTTATTTTTGAGTTCTTGGTTCTTGGTTTTGTAGTTTTTTGCCAGTGTTGCCTACGTTTTTATTTTGAGTTTTTGGTTCTTGGTTGGCCAATAAAGTGTCCTTTTGTTGAGACTGTCTGCTTTTTTGGGTCCACCTGCTACTCACCGTGACAAAACCTATTGGAACATTTCACTGAGATTGTCTCACTTTACCCCAAAGAAAGGTTTCTATCAGAATACAATCACACACAGCTTTACCTGCCTACTGCTTGAATCCATGGTGATCAGGTTGCAGGTGGAGGAGGCAGCTCCAACCACGGCCACGTAGAGATCTTCTCCCTGAACCGAGCCATCCCCCGGCCGGTCAAGAGTATCCCACTGAGGGCTCCGGTCCTGTGTGTGGAGTATGTGAAGGAGCCATGTCACATCACAGAGGAGAAGGAGGCTGAGAGAGCTCACAGTGCAGCCAAGATAGGAAACATCATCTGCGTTGGTCTGCAGGATGGCAGGTCAGTCATTTCTACCCACTCATCACCTCAAACTGTAGACATGAGCTTTAGAGGAGTTGAACTTTGGACTGAGCCATGCTAGCTGTTTCACCTTTTCTTCCCAGCATCCATGTGTACAGCACTGTGGACACATCTGTTCAGTGCCTGCTGATCTTGGCGATAGACAGCTGTCCAGTTCTCTGCATCAAACATTCACTGTCCTTCCTCTTTGCTGGACTGGCCAACGGTAAAGTAGCGGTGTACCACACAAAGACTGGAGGTGAGTGCTCACTAAGGGACACTCAGACACTGTGCTGGTTTTTAGAGTTGTGAACAGATGGTAAACCATGTGCTGTGTCTCCTTTCAGAGAGACTGTGGGACATGAACTCATGTAGGTTGGTGTCTCTGGGATCTGATCCGGTCTTCAGTCTATTGACTCTTGAAGACACTGTATGGGCCAGCTGTGCAAACCAAGTCACAGTCATCCAAGGATCCAGCCTCCTCAGCCAGGTACAAGATGGCTTTTTTGAGATAAAGTCGCTGTGATGTTCATGAAATTGTGAGATCATTGCTCTCATATTGTGGACATCATATATATTTTAATAAAATAATTCTCTGCTAGACACGCTGGGATTAACTTGCTCTGTTGATGAATTCTGATTGGTTCATGTAGACATTTTTAGGTCTTTTACTTTCAAAGAACAAACCAGTGTTCCACATTAATAATAATTCATTAGTTATTATAAATAATTTAATGACTCAGTCTAAAGATCCTGTGTAATGCACCATGTTGGTTTGGAATCACATTAACATACAACGTCGTGCGCCAGAAACTCATTGCTGCTGGCTGACAGCACACCACTGCTGCCCCACTTTTCACAGAGGCTGAAAATGTGTTTAGCTTCACTAAAATGAATTCAGATCATTTTTCAAGTCTAATATTTCATATGCCAGTCCCTGTGTATATGTCCTTTCATCACTTTGAATGTGGGTAAACAAGTTGTACACTGTCTATAGTACATTTCCCCTTCTGCTGCTATAGAATAGAATAGAATAGATAAAGCTTTACTGTCTACTAAGGTGGAAATTTGTCCTTCCTAAGCACTAGACAACATAAAATCAGACATACAGCATAAAAGGTCCCATTCAATATTAAAAACAGTTCATATGTGTAGCTTGGATCTTCTTAGATACTCTGCTGTGTTCAGGATGCTGTCTTGGAATGAAGGATTTCTTTAAAAAAATGTTAGTAGCCAGAGTGACTATATAGCGTCTTCCAGAGCTCTAAGACTCAAACTGGCCGTATAGAAGATGGAAACTGTCCTTTAACATGCTTCTCACTTCCCTCCTTGTCCTTTCAGTGAAGCATGATGACGAGGCCTTTTGAGGTTAGCCAACAATTTTGCTGGCCACTGACATGATCCTGGACAGTTCTATCATTGATGAAATATATTCTCACTTTACCTTAGCTACAAGTCATAAGCTGTCTGTTGTAATTCAGTCACAGTGCTGTCACTCTGATGACACTCATGTTGGGCATCAGGTGTACATGGGAGATGTATGTGCTTCGCTGAGTCCTCAGTTTGACTGACAGATGAGTGTGTGTGTCTGGAGCCAACAGCAGCCAGAGGCACCGCAGCTCCTCATCCTCTTCCTCCACACTGATGACTGTAGCTCAGTCTCTGTAAGGAAGGCTGGAGAATTTAATTGAATTGAGGAATTTGTTATTTTATTCAGTCACTGGTGAACATGTGAATGTTTTAACTTGTGCTTTATGTGACCTCTGTACTGCTCTAAGGCTTTGTGAAACTGAAATATGAATATGCCCTTAAACAGAAAATGTGCTCAGTGGATGAATTCATAAAAAGAATAAAAACCACAGCAAGACTGAGGCGGTGAGAATTTACATTGTAGTATGTGGAACAAACAGTGTTAGACTGGCACTGATTACAGTATTTGCATATGTAGTAGGTTAATATTTGCCATTTTATTTATTTATTTTTTTGTCCATTGTGCTATTTCAAGCACAATGGATATGATGCATTTTGATGAGTATTTATTCTATTCAAATCCAATTCAACAGTAATCTGACAAAAGACTGCACACAACAAAAGCACAGCTGCATTCAATTACACGGAGCAATGCGTTCTTGTATTTAAAATAATTCCATCCACTGAACATTTGACTATTTGTTAAATCCAAACACTTGAGGAGCATTGTGAGGAAACACTCGTCCCATCCTAGCAGGTCTGGGGTTAGGGAGAGATTTATTATATTTGACGCTGAGCTACTGCTGACAGATTACCCACACACTGACTATCTGTGCCTCTCTCCCTGAACTGTAGAGCTTTGAAGCCCACTCTGATCCAGGCTGCAAGGTCAGCCATATGGTTCATTCAGGTGGGGGGGTTTGGATGGCTTTCACCCAGGGGTCCTCCATTCACCTGTTTCACACGGAGACCTTGGAACCGCTGCAGGAAATCAACATCTCCACCCGCACCGCCCATCTGACACCAGGCAAGGTCTAACAGCATGTTAACACCCAGCAGAGTGTAGATTCTTTTATTAAAGTCATTGTCAAAGACATGCTCAGTCAGACAGTTACCATCATAAACACACAAGGTAATCATATAATTAAGTAAATGGTAAATGGACTGTACTTATATAGAGCTTTTCTAGTCTTTTTGACCACTCAAAGTGCTTTTACACTACATGTCACATTCACCCATTCACACACATTCATACACTGATGACAGGAGCTACCACGCAGCGTGCCAACCTGCTCATCAGGAGGAAACTAACCATTCATACACCATTGGTGCAGTCATCGGGAGCAATTTGGAATTCTTGCCCAAGGACACATTGACATGTGGACTTGAGGAGCTGGGAATCAAACCGCTCTATCTCCTGAACCACAGCCCCATTATTCAGTCATGATTCCTGACCACATTCAGTGAGTGAGGAAGATTTAGACTTCTAAGATTCAACAGATTTCCTGAGCTGCTTAGCGGTGTACATTTCCAGGACATTTCCATGGACTATGTGGCTTCTGTATCAGGTTTATAATGCTGTAAAACATGGACTGTATTAGCTTGCGAGAGCAGCAATGATGGTCATTGTTAATGATTAAATGTCTGTATGTATTCCAGGTCAGGTTTGTGTCTCCAGTTTGCTGACCTGCCAGGGTCTGCTGTGGGTGGGGACCAGCCAGGGCATCATCCTCACCTTCCCTGTACCCACCCTAGAGGGTATCCCCAAGATCACAGGTCAGACTTTGTTTCACTTTAGAGTGTGAATGTAGTGTGAATTGAAGTCCTATAAATATAGCTCTGGATGTTCTACTGCCTGATGTTAAAACCTTCTGCTAGTGAGAAGAGTCAATTTAATCATTTTTTAGCATTTATGATGAACCTAAATGCATAAATCAAGCTATAATATGAGTTTCAAAGACAGGCCTCATTTTAGACCTGCTAGTTGATCTGATATAAAAGTCATAAAAGTAATGTACTTAGAACTTGATCAGTTGCCAAAACATGAGAGGCACACAACTATACTATATATTATCCTGTCGATCTTGGTATAATTGCACAGATTATTTGCTTTGTCTGGTGTTGCTATGTGAGACAGCATGGAATCATTTAGAACTGTTCTTCACTCAGGTAAAGGGATGACGTCTCTGAATGCTCACTGTGGTCCAGTTGACTTCCTGGTGTCAACTTCCTGCACTCTGGCCTCTGATGTGCTCAGACGGGACTCCATATTCAACGGAGGTGAGGAGGGCACTAACGGAGAAGAACGAAGTGGGACGGGAGGAGATAAAGAAACACAGAGAATACAGCAGTTCAACTCCTCCCATGGCTCAGAGGCTTTTTTACCAAAGGAGGAGAAGCCCAAGCGTCTCCTGCTACAGTACCGCCTTCGCTCCACCTGCCAACTGCCCGGGAAGCTGCTGACAGCCCAGTCAGATGAGGGCAACCCAAGAGCCGCCACAGATTCTCTAGAGCACAGCCCAGAGGACGGCTCCATCTACGAAGTGAACGAGGACCCTGACGTGTGGGTGAGGGGACGGCCTGTGGAGGTGGGGAAGGAGGGGGATTCCAGGCGCAGCAAAGTCACCTCAACAGCTATCTTCTCTGGAGGCAGAGGACACCGCAGGATAGGACAGACAGCCTCAGCAGATACCAGCTCAGACCCCAGTGAAAACACTCTGCTAGTATGGCAGCTGCCTTTAACTCTCAGCCAATGAGAGGTGAGCATGTCGCCGGACTGGCTCAACAATCAGTTTCTTCAGTTACTGGTCAACTCTGACACCAGCTGACTTCAAATAGACTTAACATCACATCTGGTCTCAAAGAAGGCAAGGACATGTTACACAACTGTTTCAGAATTCTGGTTATACATGTAGTATAAAAGCCCATATATCATATTTGCATTTGAATTTTCCTCACATGAATGATTTTAATTACTTTATCTCAGTAGATGAAGCTAGACTTAAGTGTCCTGATGTCTGTCAACTTGTATGTCATACTTTGTTTGTATATATTGTACATTTTCCCCCACTGTTGTCTGTGTAAATTACCTTATACAGCAGTGATTTATATAGAGTAAAACATTACACTTGATGCATTTAAAAAGTTGAGTGTTAGATGCGCACATCCGGAATAAAAAAACAGGTGCTGGACCAAAAAAAATCTAAATCTGTAAAGGCAGAAAAATGTCGGGAAGGATACTTTGCAAATGTAATAGTGTAACTAGTAAACTGTAATCTATTTAAAATGTAATAAGGAATGTAACTATTTTAATGACTTCATCAAATTAATGTAACTTATTACATTTGATTACTTTTTGATGACTTTTCTAATGTTCTGTTTCCAGCTGTTAGGGTAAATGTTCCCATTAAGCACCAAAATCTAAGTTGAGCTGTTTTTCATGGATACTGACATGATTTATAAGAGAGATCATTTCTTATAAAGAAGATGTATCTCTCATTTAAAATGTATTCATTAGTTCATGTAGATTTTGGAATATAAAATAAAGATATTTGATGAGAAAGTCAAAAGTGTGACATGAGCTTAATTGTTACTGTGACTCCATTTAAGCTCCAAATAAACCCACGTCATGATTTATTTACTAAATATAAAAATATATTGATTTCAAAAAATTAAAAACAGCAATATATGTATTCAGTAACATGATAAATGAGGATTATCTTAAAGGTGACACAATGTGTCATTTAATGACACATTGTTTCTCAGTAACTGGAACACATTACACTTACATTTATTTTGTAATTCAATTACATAACACTGTTACATGGAGCTAGTTACTAGCTAACACTACAATGTTAAAGCCATGCTGGATGCAGCTGCTTTCAGTACTGACACTCCCACTTTGAAATGAAAACATATTGAAAGCTTCCTTGTTTATACGGTCTTAAATTCAGTCCACCTTAAGTAACCCTTACATAATATATTTTCATACAGTCAAGTGGAAAAATGCTGGATTCTCTTTCTGTGTTCCTTTTTCTATTCATTCATCTTAGATGCTGCACCTGACTGATAATGGTAAGAAAACCCCTGAATTCATAGATTCTGGATTATTAATATTTTTTTACATAAGGCAAAAACCATATCAGACACAAATTATTATTCAAAGCATTGTATTTTATATCTTAATACATATCTGGAGGGGAGCTTGAAGAATTATACACTGAATGATATTTAATTTCCAGTAACACAATTTCAGATTCCATCATTTAAACAAGGAAATGACAGGAGACATAACGTGTACAGATACTGAAGCAGGATCACTCCCTCCCTCTATAAGGGTTAGCGTTGGAATGAAAAAAGAAATAAAGAAATTGTTAGTGTTAAAGAATCATTTTTAGAAATAATGGCTTTGTGGTGGCCTTCACGAGAGTTAAGATGAGAGCCAAGTCCCTCTGGAGCTACAGGTGAACTGCTGTGTCACACCAGGAAAATAAGCAATTTCACACTGAACAATGATCCCAGCCAATCCATTCCTAATGGCTCTGCAAATTATTCTCAACAGCTCTGAGAAATGCCTTTATTTTTTTTTTTAACACTGAATCTTGCAGTATCCCACAAGGTGATAAAAAATGTCACCTGATCAAGTCTAAGCATGAGAGCTGGCTGTGCTAATTGGCCATTCTACAGTCTATCACACCTGGAAACTATGTGACATCACAGACACTACGCCCGAGATTTCCCCTCAGTATGATGCAGTCAGTACTCATGATTAGAGTAGAGTGACCCATCAGCAAAGCGGCTCAAAGCGCGATGGTGCTTGCCCTTTATTCAATATCTGTCCTCTCTCTCTCTCCCAGGGTTGAAATCCTGATGCAACTTTTGTGTCCCAACAGGTGTTTAGCAAGGTCATTTAAAGAGCAGGTTCCTCAGGTAGATGTGGGTGGTGGTGGTGGTGGTGGTGGTGGTGGAGCAGCAGGAGCGCAGGCCTCAGGTCACGTCAGCTCACAGGTGAAGCTCAGCAGCAGCAGCAACATGGAGGTTAAGGTGAAGGAACGTTGGCTGATCGCTGCATTGATGGCTGCACACAAACAAGATGACATGGCTTACAAACGACATCAGTACTGTGTATACTATACTATTATTTTAATTATATCTGGCAACTTAAAACACATAGGAAGGTCCTCTGTAATGCCAAAGCTGCATATTAATCATCACTAATAGGAGACAATTTAAAAAAAGCCTTTATGTTCCTTTTCAGTACTTTGGCCGAAGAGTCTTAGGAAATGTTATAGGTTACAGATTACTAGTTACTTTACTTTACATAAATAGGGTAATTATTTAGTAATGTAACTTATTACATTTCAAGTTCAGCTGTTTTTCATGGATACTGACATGATTTATAAGAGAGATCATTTCTTATAAAGAAGATGTATCTCTCATTTAAAATGTATTCATTAGTTCATGTAGATTTTTGGAATATAAAATAAAGATATGTGACTTCAGATGTAACCTCCTTCGTATTCATCAACATTTTCATCAGTAACTGTCATTTAATGACACATTTATTCTCAGTAATTGGAACACATTACACTTACATTTATTTGGTCATTCAATTATATAACGCTGTAGAGGTCACCCATTCAGACCTGTCCTTTCCTTTCATTTGTTACCTGTCTGCAGTTTTAACAGCTTTATAATTCTACCTAATATGATGCTCAATTAGTGGATAGACTTAAATACATGTGTGTGCAGGTATGGTGGGCGAAGTATTAGAGCTACTCATCCTATTTACATGTGAATTGGACGACCAACTGCATGAACCACAGTCTTCAGATTGAGGTTTGCTTTTAAAATAGAGAATTATTATTCCTCCTATTCATCCATAAGGCTCTCACATCTGTAATAGAGTATCTGAGGTAAGGTAGGTTAACCCAAGCTTTTATTTACCACTACAGCTCTAGTTGTAAGTGATAATGACCTACCAACAAAACGTTCTATTCCTTTCTTCAGTCTTGGATTGTCTGCAAAAAAACAAGCATTCTCTGTGAGCACACTGAACAAATAATCAATGACGACAACAAATCAACCTCGCCAAAATGGACTCACCAAACACGATGAGGCGGGTGTGTGTGTCGGTGGAGCCCAGAGGATTCTGGGCCGTGCAGCGGAACATGGAGCCATTGAGCTCTGCAGGAACTCTCTCCAAAACAAGTTCTCGCCCATCATGTTCCTCTCTGCCATCCAGCAGAGGACCCCCAACCTTAGTCCAGGTGAACATGGGCTCTGGGAAAACCTCGCTCTGCGGGGACACACACACACACACACACACACACACACACACACACACACACACACACACACACACACACACACACACACACACACACACACACACACACACAGCAGACAGGTGTGTGATTAGAGAGCTGTGAGGTCACAGTCTCAACAGCTGCTGGCTCTGAGTCATGTTCCTCTGTAACACTGCAGGGTTCCTGCTAAGAAACATTTTGACTTCACATCAGAAGCATTTATAATGAAGTCTTAATTATTCTGGCCACTCATCTTTGTGTGAAATATGAACTCATGGGTAGATATGTTAAAAAGGAGTGGGGTGAAAGCTCTGAGCTCATAATAAAGTGAGCGCTCCACTCATGTTTCATCACTCAGATAACAAGAAATGCAGCTTGTAGCACAGACTTCACTGGCATTAAGGATGATCTCCTGCCTATTGAGAGCGGAACCTCAACATGAAATGCACTGGATCTACTCTCAGAACTCTCCACAGGCTGAAATGATGAGTTGCTATTTAATGTGATGTCGTATTTTCAGTTTCTCTATGATCAGATTAATGTTTGTTTACTATTTGGATAATTTCTTAGTATCACCCTGTTAAAGATGAGGTTTTCCTTACCATTGCCCAGCCAGCATGTCCATATGGGTCACACATGGGTTAAATATGGTATACGTGGGTACTGAGTGGACATTGGCTTAAACTGGGCAAGTTTTGGGGGTCCCACATGGTTTCAGTAATATGGGCTCCACATGTGAAGCCCAGGCGGGCTGACTGTATGAGCCCTGTAAAGGATGTAAGTGGGCTAAGCGGGCATGGGCAAATTGTATGGGACCCATATTGTTTCAGTAACATGGGCCCCGCCTAAAAACCCAGCCAGAACCCACTTGACGCCCATCTGTGCAAACACAGGTGTGGACAAACCCATGTGGGACCCATTGCAGCCCAAATGTAACCCTTATTAGCCCACATGGACTATATGAATAAATATTGATTGATTGATATGTCAAATTTTCCAAAAACATTTTTTAAACACTTCAGCTGTCCTGTATTATAATAATATAAATAAGTTCTTGTATCTTTTCTTCTCTTGCAAAGTTTTGAAACATTGAATTTTCTGTGGGATCTGTTTGGATTGAATACTTGAATTAATTATTAATCATTGGTTCCCAATTTAAATATTTTGTTGATAAAAATTATTATAATCATTTATAATTTAGCAAAGTCTGTGCAGGTTTTTTTTCTATTCTGTGGCTCTTGAGATACATTTGATGTTGGAGATATTTTAATGATGAAAGTTAATGATGTGATGTAACTGTTTCATGTGTTTGATTAAACACATCTGGGTTGATTGTTGCAGCATGATGATTTGGTTTATTCATAAATTCTGCACTGTCTACAGTCATCTTTACCAGCTTGTCCTTCGCTGTATGACAGAACTTCCTGTTTTAGGGTCAGGGTTGATAAATTACTCAATAATGAACTTACACTTAGTGCGTGTGCCTCCTTTCTTTATTATCCCCTGAACGAGCAACACATAACATAAAAAAAACCCTGTGGCATCATTTTTATTTCATTCACCTACACAACTGATTTGTCCTACACACTGGGGGTTTATTAGACCATATGTCATTTCATGTGCAACATCCTGACATTTTTCCTTGAATGAATGACTGAGGCTTTAGGGCTGCTCTGTGCTCTGAGGAACTAGAGCTCTGCTAACTGACTGCAAAACTAACAAGCAGATGCTGTGTGGGTTTCCATACATGTCTGACCTTAAGCAATCCGTCAACTTTTAACATGCAAGTTTTGTGCAAGTTCTTGATCACAAGCAGCTGCTGTTGACAGTGAAAAATCTAAGTCATAATAGTTCACTGAGCATTTTATCACGATATTTCTCAAAAAACTGGAAGTTGTAAGTTGAAAATGAGCAATGACCGACAAAAATCTGAAAAGACTCTTGTCGTGTATATTGCATGCACTTTGTAGATGGTCCCTAACTCCAGTTTTCTAGACGCAAAAATAATATGTTTTTCATCATATCTACTAAATTTTATGTATTTATATATTATATATTTTATACTACTACTACTACAGTCTACAGTTAGCCACTGAGTTTTATGCCATTACTTTACACAGACTTTAAATTGCAGTATAGGAATGTGTGTGGATTCATTCCTGTGTATACAGTATATATATAAAATCCTGAACACAGAAATGTTGAAACACAGTTTGTGAAGCCTAGCTCCACAATTCAAATCTAAATGGTTGAAATGCTTTTTACACCTTTTTTAGAAATGCATTTATGACCTATTTAATGTGTTTAGAAGAAAATGTCTGAATTCACTGTACACAGTCTTTAAAGTAAGGTTGCTATTCAGATAAATCTCAGTCATAAATTGACTGTCTCATGCTTGATTGGGACTCACGTGTTTTATCATAATGGCAGCACCTCGAAAACCCAACATTACATTGTCCCTGCTTGCAACAGCTTCACAGTAGCACATGAGAAAAGGTAACTCAAGTCTCTGCAACTTGATTTGAAAAGTGAGCAGAAAGGAACTGAAACCAATTGCTGCCTGGAAGAAAAGACATACACTGGTCAAAGGAATGCCTTTTTCATTCTGTACATATATATTTGATACTGGAAATGTCCTCTACCCTTTGTGGTTTTTTTTAGAACTTCAAAGAACTTTTCTCTGTTTGAAGAGCCTCTGTGTTAAGAACTCACTGCAGAAGGTCCCAGCTTGAAGCCCTGGACAGTGATCCGCACTGTGTCTCCCACCTTGGCCTTACTGGGGCTCATGGTCAGCTTAGGTCCTTTGGGAGCAGCTGAGAGAAAAAATGAAATAAAACATTAGTCTGTGAGACAACACTCAACTTTTATATCCCTGAAAGTAATAATAGTACCTGTAACTTTATTATGGGTTAGGGTTAGGGTATGTCCTTTATATGTAACCTGTTGAAATGTACCAGTTCAAACTGTGCTGAAGGCTCAGGATGACCCACTTACTGTTTATTGTTTTCACTTCAATTGGATTTAATGAATTCAGTGGTTTGACCCTGTTTATTCTTTCCAGCCCTGAAATTGTCCTCCAAAGATTTGGTTGTGTTCAGGTTTAAATAACGACTGCTCCTCATACATCTCAAGTCTGTTAGCCCTTCAAGTAGTGTTTCCTCTGTAACATCTCTGTGGTTGGGGTTAGGTCCTAAATAAGATTCTAGGCAAGGCAAGGTAAGGCAGTTTAATTTATATAGCGCATTTCATACACAATGGCAACTCAATGTGCTTTACATAAAACAGAAACATTAAAACATACAATTAACCCCCCCCCCCACCCCCCATAATAAAAACAAAGTACAGAAAAATAGAAAGACATAAATAAAATGCTAGAATTGAGCATTAAATATAAGATTGCAGCATAAAATAATAATTAGCTTTAAAATCATTAAAAGGATATAGAGTGCAAATGAAAGATTAAAATATAAAGTGCTTTAAAAGAGCTCAATCATAAGCTCAGGAGAAGAGAAATGTTTTTAACCTGGATTTAAAAATGTTCACAGTTGGGGCTGATTTCAAGTCTGCTGGTAGTTTGTTCCAGTTGTGTAAAATCTGCTTCATCATGTTTAGTTTGAGTCAGTAGATCTCAGAGCTCTGGGCTCAACTATCTGACCTGAGTCAGTAGATTTCAGAGCTCTGGGCTCAACTATCTGACCTGAGTCAGTAGATCTCAGAGCTCTGGGCTCAACTATCTGACCTGAGTCAGTAGATCCCAGAGCTCTACTGGGTTTATATTCTACTAACATGTCATTTATGTATTCTGGACCTAAACCATTCAGTGATTTGTAGACCAGTAGCAGAACTTTAAAATCTATTCTATAGCTGACTGGGAGCCAGTGTAAAGACTTTAGAACTGACTGGGAGCCAGTGTAAAGACTTTAGAACTGACTGGGAGCCAGTGTAAAGACTTTAGAACTGACTGGGAGCCAGTGTAAAGACTTTAGAACTGACTGGGAGCCAGTGTAAAGACTTTAGAGCTGACTGGGAGCCAGTGTAAAGACTTTAGAACTGACTGGGAGCCAGTGTAAAGACTTTAGAACTGACTGGGAGCCAGTGTAAAGACTTTAGAACTGACTGGGAGCCAGTGTAAAGACTTTAGAACTGACTGGGAGCCAGTGTAAAGACTTTAGAACTGACTGGGAGCCAGTGTAAAGACGTTAGAACTGACTGGGAGCCAGTGTAAAGACTTTAGAACTGACTGGGAGCCAGTGTAAAGACTTTAGAACTGACTGGGAGCCAGTGTAAAGACTTTAGAACTGACTGGGAGCCAGTGTAAAGACTTTAGAACTGACTGGGAGCCAGTGTAAAGACTTTAGAGCTGACTGGGAGCCAGTGTAAAGACTTTAGAGCTGACTGGGAGCCAGTGTAAAGACTTTAGAACTGACTGGGAGCCAGTGTAAAGACTTTAGAACTGACTGGGAGCCAGTGTAAAGACTTTAGAACTGACTGGGAGCCAGTGTAAAGACTTTAGAACTGACTGGGAGCCAGTGTAAAGACTTTAGAACTGACTGGGAGCCAGTGTAAAGACTTTAGAGCTGACTGGGAGCCAGTGTAAAGACTTTAGAGCTGACTGGGAGCCTCTTCTCTTTATTGCCAAAAACAATGATCTCAGTTTTGTCCTGATTTAATTGAAGGACATTTTGGTTCATCCAATTAGTTACTTGCTCTAAACAGTGACAAAACACTTTGATATTGCAAAGATATTATTCTAGTAGAATAATCTCATACTTTTGGGGGAGGTTGGTTTGCTACATCTATTTTTAGTTAATCACTTATTATTTATTATGTTTTATTTAATAGGGACAGATACAATAAACATAGACATGCTAAAACAACTGATGCAATATCAAAGTGTTTATAAATAGTAAATGGACTGTACTTATGAAGCACTTTTCTCGTAGTTATGACTACTCAAAGTGATTTTACACTAAATGTCACATTCACCCATTCACACTCATTCATACACTGTTGGCACAGCAACGGAAGCAATTTGGGGTTAAGTATCTTGCCCATGGACACATCGACTGGAGGAGCCGGGAATCTAACCGCCAATCTTCCAATTGGTGGACGACACAGACAGAATGCTGATTTGCAACACCTGTCTCTAGAAGAGCTTTTGTGAAAGTAAGAGATTTATTGTTACTGTCTTTTATTTCATTTTATTTTTACTTTGTCTTATTTATTTTAATGATATGTTTTCATATTATATTCTCATCATCTCCTTACTGTGTTTCATTGTCCTCTACCTTCATCTGGTTAATGTCAGTCTTATTACTGCTCTGTGTGTTGTGTGTCTTGCTTTGTATTGTACTGCTTTTGCCTTGTTTGTCAAAGCACTATAAATAAAGTTATTATTGTTATTATTATTATTTATTATTATTATAAAAAGTAAAAAAAGGAAGTAAACCAAGTACATTAGAACAACAAATACAATATAGCATAGAATAAAGAAGACAAGCAAGGTTAAACATAAAAACTAGACATGAAGACATTTGTGTTGCTCAATTAACCAGGATTTAGTGAGTCTCTTGAAAAAGGTGAAGTGTGCAGCAAACTTCGAATTCCAGATTTTTGCTCTTTTCACAGAGAACAGCCGTCTGAGCGAAAAGATGTTTTGCAAAATAAGACTTTACATTTTCCACTTAAAGCTGCTCTGGTGGATGCTGCAGCTCTGGAGTCTCTTGATGTATTTGCACAAAGGTTGAGGAGCAAGTCCATTTAAACATTTAAACACAGGTTTTACATAAGGCTTTTACTTAAATATGACAATGATTATTAGTTATTAGTGATGGGCACTGCTAAATCAGTATGAATAGACGTTAAAGACTGAGGAAGAGAACAAGTACTACCATGTTTTCCCTTTGCTGTAGATATTTGGTTGTCCTCTAATGGTACAAGGTTAAAGTTGGCAAGGCTTCTGAAAGCCTACTGATGCCCTTGGCTGACTCCATTAGTTTTGCCAATATGGCTTAAAATAATATCACAAGATATTTCTACAACAATGATAACTGTCAGAGCTACCACTCTGTGCTCTGATTTAAATAGACCTGCTGTGCTGAAGGTAGTCAGCTGATCAATGAAGGATCAATGAACTTTAGTACAGACAGTACTGAGTGAAACATGTCTGCTGTCCTTCAGCCTCTACTCTTCACAACCTGGAAGAACTCTGGATGTTTTCTCTTTTATCACCAAGCTGTCACATGTTATCACTATAATGTAAAGAAAGCACCATGAGTCACTTCCTGTCTGTGACTTGCTCAGTATAGTTTCTACATGATGGAATCTGTTATGTGAGGAAGTTCCTCTGCTCTTTTTTCTGAAGATAATAAATGATGTCAAGTCAAGTGACTGAAGTTATTCCACAGCAGAGCATCAACAGTACATCCATGTAATACTGTGTGTGTTGCTGCAGTATATAGCCATAGTAAACACATCAACATCACAATACACTATTGTGATATCACAACTTCACAGATTTATTCCAGTATTATTATGAATGATATGATATGGCACATCCCTATTTTCCATATGACCAGTGACCCTCGCCTTGCAACTCATAGCAGTCCCTCAGGAGTCTCCCACACTGTCAGACACTAGTACGTGAACAAACTGGCGAGCCCTGAAGTCCCCAAACAGTCTTGGTATCCTTTGGCATATGGGTAAGAATTCAGCCTGTACAGGAGGAGTCGACAGCAGGAGTGTGTACGGCAGCTTGCATCACCAGCGTGTATATTGTATCCAGCTCATGGGTTTATTGTAGTACTGAACTTCAGTCATGTATAATGTGAAAATGTGTCACTACCACTGTGTTGAAGTAAACTAAACAATGTCAGAGTGTTTGAAAGGTTTAGTAATAGTTTAACCTTTACATACTGTTCAGATCAAATTTGACCCACAGCCGTAAAAACAACCCAAATTTTTTGTCCATTGAGGCTGTTCTGGGTCAAATTTGACAACATATCTTTTGATATGGATTTTATATTCACCAGAGTGGGTCAAATCAAGGGAAATGGTGGTTACTGTATATAGACAATCTTGAAACTGTACATGCCATGTATGTGTATATTCTTTAATGGGACAATAGTGACAGAGTTCATGGGGTAACTTGTGACTAGAAATAGCTACATTCATCTAGGTTGCCATGGTTGCCATTTCTCCTAAAAATGAGTGGTGTAAAAGCTAAAAAATACACTCTCTCTGCTCTCTGAAACATGAATCAAGGTTTAATCACATTTATTGATCAGTCAGATCCACTATTGATGCTTTCTAAACACATCTGTGGTTCAACATTTGTTATAGACACTTTTTATGAGGAGATTCTTAGACAGGGTCAAAACTGACCTACAACATTCTGTGAGGGTGTAGAATATGAACAGTATGTAAGGGTTAAGGTTGTAACTGCTGGCAGTTATTTTGGTCATAAACAAAGTCAACACAGCAGGAGAAGATGGGAGGTTTTGGTAAAGTTGGGCTCAGAGAGTGAAATGGTAAAAAAATCATGTCTGCACTGACGTAAACACATTAAAAAATTTAGCAGCACGTCTGACAGCAGTGGTTCTCCTCTTCAATAATATGAACATGACTTCATAATAACCAGATGATGTAATGAACAGGATTCAGACAGTTCAGTGTGCATGTTATTTAAGTGTGTGTGTGTGTGTGTGTGTGTGTGTGTGTGTGTGTGTGTGTGTGTGTGTGTGTGTGTCAGTGTATCTCTGTCCGTGTGTGTGTCCATGTGTCTGTGTCTGTCAATGTGTCTCTGTGTCCATGAATCTGAGTTAATGTGTGTGTGTGTGTGTGTGTGTGTGTGTCTCACCCAGTGTGACCTCGGCCTGCATGGGCATGGACAGGGCAGGGTGGTTCACCTCACAGCTGAACAGAGCCTCGTTGTCCAGCTGGGGGTTGAGGCTCCAGGTCAGCATGGCTCTCACCTCCATGGTGCCGTCACCCGACGCACGCTGTCGGTGCTGGAAGTAGTAAAGAGGGTCGCTGGTCTGGACCCAGCGTGGAAACTCCCGGCTCACCACCGTCTCAGGGATCACCTCGGTGGTCGGCTCAGGGCTCGACTCAGACTCTTGGGCTTGACCCTCTTCAGAGCTATCGGGGCCATCTTGACCCAGCCGAGCAGGGTTTCCCTCTTTCTCCGGCAAAGACAGGGACTTCCGGAGCTTGGTGTCATCAAGGTCTCGACTGGGGAGAACCTCGGAGCTCCTGAGCCCGGCCTGGCTCCTGCCTCTGGTTTTTCCTTGACCAGGCCTCTTGCTTTGGTCTCCCACTGAGGAGGAAAACTGGGTTGTTGGCACCACATCAATAAGCTCACCGTCCCGTTTGAAGTACACCTGAAAGACAGGGAAAGGACAGGTGAACATAACAGGAACCAGTGGCGTAAATATCAACCGGTGCAGCTGCAGTCTGGGGCTCATGAAGGAAAAAAAAACAAACAAACAAAAAAGCAGTGCGCAAAAGAGGAAGGAAAGAAAGCAGGATGAGGGTAAAGTTAAAATGACCAAATTAGACACGTTTTTTACTCCAACCCAGGCAAAAGCATAGTCCCGCCGGAAGCTAGCGGTAGCTTGCCAGCTAGCTCCGTAAATGAAGCGGCATTGACCCTACTGCCCGTCCTGCTTCTCCGGACTCAGTGGACTGGCTATACTCTCTATTGAGAACAGCAGAGCGAGGACTTTGGACCTGAGCAGCGTTGTAAATGACTTTGCTGAGCGCGAGACCCGTAAGATGAGCTTCTAATGAGTGAGTACAGCTTCTCTTTGTTATGAAGTGGAATTAGTGGGATTTAAATCTATGGCAATGTACTTGTACTTGCACTTTCGGGAAAAATGATTGTGTGATATAGGTGCCACATCCATTCATTAATGCTGTGGGAATATAATGAGCTGTATTTTTGATGGTTATGCTTATGGACATACTGTGCAAGATATCTTTGTGTAGCTTTGTTAGTGTCGGCTATATTTGTTTATATATGTTTGGAGACAGGCTGTTAGATAACTGTTGATATGGATCTTCGGCTGCTGTCCGTGGTGCTGAAAGGCTGGTTTGCAGGATGAGTGTGTGGCCAGTCACCTGTAACATCTCGAGTGGCTGTGCGTGTGTGTGTCCAAGCGTGTGTGTGTGCGTGTGCTTGTGTTTAGGGCGGGGGTGGGGGCACAAAAATTGCACCGGGGCCTATCACCATGATGTTACGCTGCTGACAGGAACAGTGGTGGCATTTCAGATTATAACCCTGACATGTCCTTGGTCTACACTTCTTGTGTCTGATAACCAGTTTGTCAGTCAACTGCAAAGCACTTTAAACTGCATTAACCTGTATGAAAGCTGCTGTATAAATAATGTTTGATTGATCTTTTCACTCTGGATAGAACCTCCATCTGAAATGACAGTTGGCTGTGTGCTCTCACAGTCACTTAAAGGACAGAACACGCTTTTACTGAGTCAAATACTTAGTCACTATAGCAGTTGTTTAAAAGGTGCTATGGAGCCTACCATGGTGTTTGACAGGAACATGCACACTATTACATAAGGTTGTTTACAGATGTACCGAGATCAAGTGTGAAAATTCCAAAAAAGTAAAGTGCCACCTCCTGATGACTCTCATTAATCATTCCCAGTACACAAAGAAGGAGGGGTTATGATCAGAGCCTGGCTTCTGACTTGCAGGGAGCATTTTACATTCCTTAACCTAAAGTTTTGGAACTTTGACCTTGTTTAACATAGACATCCTACATGAAAACCACATTAGTGAAGCAAAGCGTTAGTTCATGCAGGACACAGAAGTCCTTCGCCTCAGCTGTAATCAGCTGACAGCCACTGATTGAATCGGCACACCTTATCAGTCATACACCAATCACAGCCACTCTCACCACAAGGCAGTCCCTTTAAATGTTACTCCCATCTACACGGATCTAGCTTAACCATTGCTCACACTGCTGCTGGCAAAGCTTGCCTCCACCACCCGAGCCTCCACCTTTCTGTTTCAGGGTCCCATCATGGCTTTATGGTCAATATGCAATTCATGTCTTTGTTTTGGCCTGCTCCTTGGGGGTCTTGCATTGCGCTCCCTGTTTTTAGCTCAGCATGCTGCTGGCTAATCCAGGGAGCATCTTAGAGTGGAGCCTTCAACGCCAAGTAAAACTGTATTACCATTTGTTGCAATAAATTGTTTAATCTATGACGAGTGTTCCTGACTGAATGATAATGCATAAATAACAGAAAATCACAAAAAAGTTTAACATGTCCCCTTTAAAAATTCTTGAAATTTTAGAACCAGTCCTAACTGGATTTTTGGGGCCAAGGCTGATACCGATATTAGGGAATTTAAAAAATCTGATATTGTATATTGGCCAATAATCTGTGAATATGTGTATAAAACGCATATTTTTTGCAATGTTGTTCTCAAATCCCTGTGATAAAGATATGTAATGCAGGCATTATATTTCACAGTTTAGCTATAAAAATAGTGCACTGAAACGGTAAACTTCACTGGGAATGTAATCATTATAATACTAGAAATAACTAGCACTAGAAATAATGAAACAACAACAACAACAAAAACATGTACTTATATATTAAACTTGAATTAAGAAAAAGATTTAAATATACATAAAATTTTATACAGAGTAAAGAAAATATAGGCGCATATCCGACAACATATATGCCAATACCAATATATCTGTGATAAGCCAAACCGGATGATAATATCAGCTGACTGATATGTCGGTCTGGCTCTAATTTCCAGCCCATGAAAGGAATCTATCTCAGTGTTCCTACCCCCTGCAGTGGGTGCTGGGAGCCCCAAATGGAACATGAAAGGTTCAGTTTTCCTAACGTGTTTATTATTAAAAGCTTTCTCTGCAGACAGAACTCTCAGCACAGTGTGCCTAAATCTTATAATAATAGGAAAAAGCCTGTCATGTGACCAGCGAGACTGGTGTGTGTGTCATCATCATTATTTATCACAAATACAACAACCCTGTGTCAGGCAGAGAGGATCATGGTTAAACAAAGAGAACAGGCTGTCCACTTCAGTGGATAAACACAGAAAATGGAAAATTAAATGAAGTGGAATTCTATCAACATTGTGATGACGTAATATTTGCTCCTCTTCATCTCGCTGATATGTTTGTCTCAGTCAGGGTGTGTGAAGCCACTCTTCACTCTTATCATGGTGGACTTTATTTGATCACATATGCAGCCACCCTCTAATCCCCTGATATTAATTCCCAATACATTTTCCAGAGAGAGGTCATGTAGGGTACAGACCATAGCTGTAAATAGCTTTTTCATTTAAAACTTTCAAGCTGCTGCAGATAGCATCAAGCAGGGCATTCTTCCTAGGTGTGTTTAACATTTCAAATCCAGCGGTGCTCCCATTTTCACTCTGCAGTCAAAGAACAAGCATCCTCTTTCACTCTATCAGGATTTCTAACAGAATTCAGAGTCATTTTCCATGATCATGAATGGAAGAAGGAAGCATGAAGCTTTCCCTCCAAGCAAAAAAAAAGGCAAATTCAATAATGGAGACCAAGTCCTTCAAGAGAGATAAAGAGTAAAAAAGGCTCCATCTCACCATGGGAGCTGGCTTTGCTCCTGCAACAATGCAAACCAGAGTGAAGTTCTGAGCCTCATAGCGGCTGAAAGGAGCCGGACTGTTGGCCGCCACCACAGAGATAGACTTGGGAGGTACTGCAGATAAAACACAGGAAAAACAAAACAGGACTCAAATGAACTCAAATATGGTGCTTTGCATTCATTGGAGAATAAATCTCCAGTATAATTTATGAGGCATGTATCTAGTAATTAAAAAAGAAAAAGCAGATGTTTGGTTTATTATTGTTCGTCAATGATGTTTTTTTGTGTCCATGTGGTTTAGTCAAATGTAAAGGGTTAAATATGAAAATAAACGTATGAATAACTTGCACACATTCCTTTTTTGTGGACCCAGCATCAAATTTCTCCTTTTAATCCATTTTTAAGTAAATATATTAGAGGATTATGGTAAAAATGTCTAAGTGGTGTAACCATAAAAACTTTGTACCAAATAATTCAACTTGCTTAAAAACAGTAAATTCTCAATAAAACACCTTCCTTCCTTCCTTCCTTTGGCATGATCTTACATTATAACTTTTATATTAAATAAAGCTAATGGAATGCAATTGTTCTAAATATTACATTTAATCTGGAGAATCATGTCAATCAGGAACCATTTAAATGGATGGATCAAATATTTAATATTTATCATTGTTTTGTGGTTACACCATTTGACATTTTCAGGAGCATTCAGTCTTACCTTTGGTAAAAAATGGTGCAAATGTCATTTCAAATGATATAAAACCAACAAAAATACTAAATGTACATTTTAACAAACCTGATGCTGCTTTTAAAACTAGTTTTTAAAGATATTTGTGAATTGCTCGTCTTACCAACCCTTGTATGTCACTGATTTATTGGGAGACAATATACTGAAGGTGACAGAGATTTGAATACTTCATAGTCATCTTCAATCATACTTTCACTCCAGGAATGGATGAACATTTTTTAAAAATATTCTCAATCACTTGCTTGCCAGTAGCGACATATTCAGATTGGCACAAATGTCGTGTGTGTGTTGAGTACAGAGCTGGAGTCAGGATGAGGTTAACCTCTAAAACTCACTGATTAACATGCTGTAGAAACAGAAATGGAACAATGACAGAAAAAACGCCTGAATTTGTCCCATTCAAATTCAGGTGTTTGGATATATGTATTCTGTTTGCGTTTGCTTGTTTACTTTTAGTATGTGGTATATTAAATTTGTCTTACTTGAATCCATTGATACATACATATACATACATATCCATATAGTACAGATTGCTATTTCTTGTAACAATACTAACATTTGGTGAAAGTTCCACATAGTGATAGCTTCCTGTGGGCTGGAGCTATCCAAGACATTCACTTGCTTTGACTCATTTGAATGGTGGAAGCCTCTTTATGAACTCAAATCAACTTTGGAAAAGATTTTCACTGAACTGTAATTTAGCACCTGTAGTTTACAGACACATACCTTGAAAGTATAATAGCTCAGTCGTCATATAAGCGCCTGACAACTGCTTAAAGACAGACTTGGAAAGTTTTAAACCTATCCTTTAAGCTACAGCTGACATACAGCCAATGCTGTTGCTCAGGGAAGGATAGTGTGCATTTCACACTGTTTTCTAAAGAAACAGGTTTTTAAAATTCATGAGACGACATCAGAAATGAATACATACCTATGACAGTGAGTGTGATGCTGCCGGAGGCTAGAATCACCTTGTCTCTGGAGCTCCTGTCATAGATCCCCACATGACACTCATACAGGCCGTCATCCTCCATCTGGACCTCAGGAAGCCTGTACAAAGATAAAAGGTTGATTTAAAAACCATATCTTTCATATTTAACACTTCGGCCCATTAACCCAATTTCTTCTTGTTCTTTCACTCTGATGTTGTTCTCTGCAGAGTTTTTCACATTCACCTGCTGAAGAAGGAAACTTTCTCGGTGCTCTCTTTAAATCTCAGTTTAACAATTATTCATGAGAGCTACAACAGTTAGACAACTCACTGATAGATGAAATGACAAAAATGCCAAAAAACTGCAGCTTTCAGCTTCTCAAACGGGATTTAATGATTCTCTTTGCTGTACAAAGTATACTGACACTGTTGTACTGGACTGTTGGCAGGACGAAACATGAGGAAAGGATGAAATTTAACTAAATGCATACAAACGTGGGCAGAAGAAAACTGGTTTGTTTGTGTCTGGTTTATTTAAGAAGGAATACAAATGTGAAATGAATAATTTGCTAAAAAAAGGGGGGGGCCTGTGTGCACAGATAAGGCGTGGGATATTAGCACTACATATTGAAACCGGAAGATACACAGGTGTGATTGAAAATGAATCTGTGAATATTATGAGCTGAATGAGAAAGACATTCACTTCATTATCTATGTAGATGTACAATTGATTAGAACTGAAAATAGAGCTTTAATTGAAAAACTTTTTGGTCATGTTTTTGCATTTTCAGAATACATTTTTCAATTTTTCAACATACAAAACTATTATCCCACCCAAAAACTTCAGCACATCCAGAACTCAGCAGCCAGAACCCTCACTCACACTACACACACGGCCCACATCACCCCCATCCTAACTCAGCTGCACTGGCTACTTGTTTTGTCCCGGGTAAAATTAAAAATCCTACTTCTCACCTTCAAAGCCCTCCATAACCTGGCTCTTGTATACTTCAGCGAACTCCTGACTCCATGCTGTCCCTCTCGGTCTCTCAGATCCTCCACATCCAACCTCCTCACCGTCCCACGTACCAGGCCGGTCCACCATGGCCCGCACCATGGCCCCCAAGCTCTGGAATTTTTTCCATTAATCCCTCCCACAGTGGAAATGTTCCACTGTCTTAACCTTTCTTATTCTGAGGATATTCAAAAACAACTTGCACAGTAGTGGACAGCCTCACCGTACAGTTGACTGGTAGACCAGGTCCTCTCGTCTGCGGTTGTCCTCCATGTGGGAATAGCTGGTGTTGTACATGGCATCATAGGTGAAGATCTTCTGCTTCCCACTGCCTCCATCAGTCACCTGGTAGAAAATACAATTACTGAGGTTAAATACAGCAGTAACCATGTACACTTGAATTGAAATGTTCTGTATGTATAACAATGCTTTGTGGGTAGAGCTGGGTATCGTTTAAAAAAATGATGATACCAGCACCAATCCAAGTACTCTTAAAGTGATACAGATACCAGCTGAGTACTTCATTTGATACCCATAACACATTTAGGTCTCTGTCTTTTATCAGATGTAGCAGGTGTGTAATGTAGACACACTTTAGAGCGTTATGGTGGCATCTTGGCTGCTGAACTGCTAAGTGTGCTAACTCAAATGGATTGTTACTTCACCACCACAGACAGGTTGTAGCTGCTGTGGCACTGGACCAATAGCATATCACATTGAATCGAAGAATGCTTGTGTTGATTGGCTGTGAGGAAGTCCATACAAATACTCATATTTTCTAGCTCTAGTGCAAAAAGGATGGATTGCAGGTATGGTTTAACGGGAGATGTTTCCATGCTACTTGGTATCAGTTTATTTTGGTCGATACCTTAAAAAGATATAAAGTACCAATACCCAGCCCCATTTGTGGGTTTTTTTTAAACCAAGTTGGTGGTGAGGCTAAAGGGACACTGAAGTATGTCAACAATTTTTGAATGTATTGCCATGAACTTTGGTTCACAGAGGATGAATTGTAATCACTTTGGTGTTTCTCTGACTTTTCATCTAGCATCATAATCAGGTCACAATTTTGTCCAATACTTTGGTTTGTCATAGAATACCTGCACATCAGTCTCAGCTGTACTTTGTGTTTAGTGCATGAATCTAGTATGATGACTAGATAATAGAAAAGATAGCACCTATTGATTCAAATAAAAGTTGCTCATCTAGCGTACAGGCCAAGAAATGTTTGCTGGCCAGCTTCTGCATTGTGCGGCACACTGCTGATATCATTGGTTCGTATTTATTAGATATGCTACTACGACTTCTGTCTGTATGACACATTCTCTGCAACCAGTATATTGCATGTTAGGTTTGTTTGACTACAAGTACCCAAATATGAGGAATAATCCAAGTAAGGTTTTATCATAGTAAATATTCTAAATATTAGAAGTGTAATGAGTCATTTGTGTTGCCAGATACAACATATGACAGCATTCTCATCACAACAGGTACAGAACAAAACCCACACTGAGGGAAGCAGAAGGAGGGAGATTCACAGACTATATACAGAGAGATGCTGGCAAACAGCATTAAGTTTACCTGTGTGCTCACCCGAAACCACACAATCTCTCGGAGGTTGCCGTCTGTTTGGAAGTTGCATTTTAGTGTAACTGTGTCTCCAATGACAACATGAGGAAGAGGTTCAATGTTAACAGTTAAATAACCTGTCAAAGAGAGCAGAATGGGAGAGATTTGGAAGCATTAAATTCAGGCAGTAGTGTCCTACAGTTCCAAGTCAAATACCAATAGTGGTAGTATGGGTGTACCACAAGGGTCCATTCTTAGTCCTCTTTTAGTCACCATGTGTGTATATATATTTATTAGCAATATTATCTCTGCAACCCCAAATTGTAATGTACATTTTTTTGCAGGTGATTCTACTTTATATGTTACTGGCCCTTAATCTGACCACTGCAAATCCACAGTCGGCTTTTGATACATTTCAGACTCACCTGTAAGACTCATGTAGAACACGTATCAAGAAAACTGAAGCTCAAAATTGGATTTTTGTATAAGAACAGCTCATGTCTCTCTTATGCTAGTTAAAAGATCATTGTACAATCTATAATTCTGTATGCATTTGATTACGGTTATATTGTATGCCATCTTTTCCTTCAACCTTAAAGTCTTTTGACTCAGTGTTTTACAGTGCACTGCGCCTCATCACAGGTGATACATGGCGGCTGTGATTCAGGAGGTAGAGCAGTCGTCCGCCAATTGGAAGATTGGTGGTTCAATTCCCGGCTCTTCCAGTCCACATGTCATGAATTGCTCTTGTTGCTGTGAGTCAGTCACCATTGCATCGATCTACTAAAAAGAAGTCTGTCTGTATGTCCTTTGCATATCTCTTGAACCGTTCTTCAGATCAACTCCACACTTGGCAGGTGCATTGCTGGAGAACAAAGGGAGTGCCGTGTCAAATTTGGTGCAATTTGGACAAGCAGCATGATTATTCTGATCTGTCTAAAAAGATATTTTAACATTAGCTGTACCTGTTGTTCATACTGAACTTGAACAAATGGCCCCAAAAAAGATGTAGCTACATTCTCTTATTTCATTTTTTTTTTATTTAGGACATCAGTAGTGTCAATGGTGTATGGAGTGTTGTAAGGTGCAAGAAAGTAAAAGATAACAGAACTAAGGAAACTCTTCGTGTTCGCTTGGTTTGCAGTGTTGGACTTCTGTTGTTCAGTCCTTTTGGTCATCTGGTTTTGCGTGTTATATTCAGGTTGTTGTTTAAAAGGACTGCATTGCATTATTGGTTAGCTGATGTTTACTTGGGATTATTGTCATAGGTTTTTTCTTGAATGGTTTAATGTATGCCGAGGCCTGTACTACGAAGCTGGATTTTCTCTTATCGAGGTAACTTCAGGGTTAACCCTGGGTTTTCCGTACTACAACGCTGGTTCACTTCTTACTGGGGTAAATCACCATGGTAACTTATGCTGAACTGCTAACCTGCTCCGGAGCAGGTTATGTTCTGGATAAGAGATCAATGAGTATAAAAGCACCACCGCCTGACCAATCAGTTCTCTTAGAAAATGACCTGCCCATTCTTAAAAGATCCTGTCAACATTGGTGTGCGGATCATGAGAGGAGCGCTTAGGAGAGAAAGAGTCAGAATCATCTATTTCCTGCCAGCATTCCTTCCTGGCTTTTGCTGCAGCAACAGTGTTGCTTTTGGCCTGGATGATGTGTTCTTCATATTTATGAAGAATAATTGTCTGCTCCTCCATGGTAAAGTAGGCTGCTCTGCAGGGTTTCTCCATGTTTGTGATTGGTCAGATGCTGCAAACACCTCCCATTTATGTGAGCGCGCAGTGATCCAGATTGGAAAACCCTGGGTTCAATTACCGAGTTGATAACCAGCTTCGTAGTACCGTTTATCCAGATTGTGAATGTCTGGGTAAATCAACCCAGGTATCCAGGATCTCTCTCCGTTACCTGGGTTGACTTAACCAGATCTTCGCAGTCCGGGATAAGCGGTACTACGAAGCTGGTTATCAACTCAGTAAATCAACCCAGGGTTTTCCAATCTGGATCTCTGCGCGTTCACATAAAGGGGAGGAGTCTGCAGCGTCTGACCAATCACAAACATGCAGAAACCCTGCAGAGCAGACTACTTTACCATGGAGGAGCAGACAATTATTATTCAATATGAAGAATTCAATCACATCATCCAGGCCAAAAGCAACACTGTTGCTGCAGCAAAAGCCAGGAAGGAATGCTGGCAGAAAATAGCCGACTCTGTTAATGTTTAAATTCATGAGATCATACAATATTAATTTATCGGACAATATAAACGGACAGCACTCTGATCACACAATGCCACTTTATTACGGCACAGACGTTTGGGGCAGATCGCTTCCTCAGTGCCCTTCCTTTCATAAGAGACATTAAGTTAGTTTAATATTCAACATTCAAAATACAAACCTATTATGTGCTTCAACCATTTGAGTGAATGATTTCAAACCAACTGTATAACATACAGAATAATATCCCTCATGTGCCTCAAGGATTATTTTACAAATATATATTTTCGTCAATTTTTTACAATTACAATAAATAAATTTATGCTTATTATGTTATTAAGTTATTATGCTCCCTGACACTTTGATCTCAGGATGTCAAACCTACAGAATAATATCCCCCACGTGCCTCAATGATTATTTTTTAAATATATATTTTGGCCAATTAAAAAATTGCATCTATCCCTAAAAACTCTTTCTCTCCTAAGCGCTCCTCTCGCGATCCGCGCACCAATGTTGACAGGATCTTATAAGAATGGGCAGGTCATTTTCTAAGAGAGCTGATTGGTCAGGAGGTGGTGCTTTTGTACTCATTGATCTCTTATCCAGAACATAACCTGCTCCGGAGCAGGTTAGCCGTTCAGCATAAGTTACCATGGTGATTTACCCCGGTAAGAAGTGAACCAGCTTCGTAGTACGGAAAACCCAGAGTTAACCCTGAAGTTACCTCGATAAGAGAAAATCCAGCTTCGTAGTACAGGCCTCAGGTTTGTTGGATCCTCTGTTGTGTTCTGTTCAACTCAGCCATGTCTTGTATTTGGTTTTTCAGCTCAGCCTGCTTTTTGCTGTTTTGCCTACTATTCCAAGAATAAAGACCTTTTATTCAGCCTTGCTTTTGCCTTCGGTGTCTGCATTTGGGTCTGTTTGCTCCGCTATCCATGATGATAACTAAACCAAACCAAAACAAGTAGCTGGAGGGGAGAACAGAGAGCTGCACACAGCAGCAGCCACCAGCTGTGAGGAGAATGAGCTGTGCTGCAGCCCAGAATTAAATAACCTGGGAACACCTGAGGGTGTTCAGCATGCTATTATAACGAGGTGGTTTTCTTGTTATGAGAAAAAAACCATATAGAGCAAGTGAGTTAATTTTTTTTTAGTCATACACTGCTGCACTAACAGAGATGTCAAATCCAATTTATATCCTCAAAAACCA
Source organism: Scomber japonicus (assembly GCF_027409825.1). Taxonomy (NCBI): domain Eukaryota; kingdom Metazoa; phylum Chordata; class Actinopteri; order Scombriformes; family Scombridae; genus Scomber; species Scomber japonicus. The sequence continues at coordinate 433,684 of NC_070581.1, forward strand.
TTTGCAAAGCTTTTTTTTTTTTTTTAAATAAGATTTTTTCATGTTTGCCTAAGAGGACCTGGCTGCAGCAACATGGCAGATGTCACCCACAATGGTTATCCGTATACAGGGGCAGCTGCAGTTCAGCAGTTGAATGTTGACATGTAGTGTGATGCGCTTTGAGTGAGAAGACTAGAAAGGTGCTTCATAAATGCAGTCCATTTACCATACAGTAAGTCATGAGACATCAAGATCCAGAAGATCCTGCTTTTTAGAGATACTTCAGGAGAATTGGAACAATATATAATCATAATTTTTATTTAAGACATTTGAAAATCAGAGTTTTGAACTCATAACTAACTGTAACAGAAGGAAAGTCTGTATAACCTGCACCATGTTGTTTAGCTTGTTGCTTGTACAATGTCAATTGTCAATTTGCATGTTGAGTTGCAATAATAACTCAAAACCATCCAATAAGGTCATTTTAAATAATAGTAATGGTTGATTTCCAGTATTGCTAGCTTTACTGTAAAGCTTAATTTCTTTAAATCCACAACTAAAAAAAAAGTAAAAATATTGTTTGACTCAACATACACTGCATGGCTCAAAGGTCTGACCAAAAATACAGCAAGCATGTTGTATAGAGAGTCTGCTTACTTTTGGCAGCCATCTGACAGTCAGCCACACATTATGACATTGGGTTATGACATTATATACAGTATATATGGGTCAGTTACATCAAATTGCCCTTAAAAAAGCTTCAAACTGACTGCAACCCTCGCAGGTCTCCAGCAAGCCACGTGTCACCTGGAAAACACAAAGCATTAACAAGGCCAAATTCTTAATAATTAGGCCACAATGTTCATTGTATAAAGGCCACCTGAAATCACCTACAGCATTTCTTTTCAACAGTAGCTCATTGTGAACATTCACACAGACACACTACATGGTTGATTACCTCGCCTTTTAGAACTGTGGGTGAACCAATTCTGGCTTCACTTCCACATTCCACCGTTCATTCATTCTGTCAATGAAAGTCACTGTCTTCTTCATCTACCTCCTGAATGTACACTGATGAAAACTGTGAAACAGGGAAACAGGGACAGTGGGAGTTTCACACTACAGTTGCAGGTGAGAGAACGATTCAAATTCATTATTCATAACGCTACATATACATATGCTACATTAGCATTAACTATATAAACTGTCACTAACAACTTAAATGTATTGTCCACAACATTACAATTAGCACTATCTATGTTAGCTGTGGCTAACTCATAGCTTCTAATAAGCAGGTGACTTTAGCCCTCCCTCATTCCAGCTAATGCTATATGTTAGCTATGGCTAACTTGTAGCTTCTAATAATCAGGTGACTTTAGCCCTCCCTCATTCCAGCTAATGCTATGCTACATTTTCACACTGAATCATTTAATAGTCAATTGTGTTTTTTTTAAAAAAGACTTCCATATCTCACAATTACGAGAAACAATCTTGTAATTATGACTTAATTACGACAAATTGTTTTCAGTACATTGACAAGGACAAAACCAGAAGGTGGCAGTAATGCAACATGAAGACTAATAATACCATAAACACTACAATTAGACACTGTTTGTTCAGGCAGTCACTGATCATGCTTCGTGTACACATAGTCACACATCAGTAATGTATCTATAGCTACTATGAGACATTTTGGTATCAACTATCAAAATGCAGCATAAAACAACACTGTTATCTTGTAATTATGAGATCCTGATCTTGTAATTATGATTTTCTAGTGATGATGAAACCTTTTCTTGTAATTATGAGATATTCATAATGACGAGATAAGGCCTCCAATTTTTTTTACTTTGGTGAACGTGATGTGCATGTCTAACAAAGTGACAAAATGAGAGAAAGACAATTTTAAAAGCTAGTACAATCGATCAAAAAAAAAAGTTTGTATTTTACCTGTTTCATTGCAGTGAAGAACAAAGCAGACACTCTTTTTCTTCTTGTTAGAGACGTGGCAGACTTCAGCGCTGTCTGTTTCTTTGTCCTCATCGTGTCTAAATGATCTGAGGCTGGGTTTTTTTTTTCAAATATGTTTTATTGAGCACCAACCATACAAAGTGTATACAATGTGAAACAGTGCTTGAACATATGAGACAGTGCACACATTTTTTCCCATTTTTTCACCCCCCCCTTCCCTCCTCCCCTCTCCCTCCTCCCTCCAATATACCATCTCTATCCCCTACCTGAAATCCCACTCCCCTACTCTTAAGTGACAGACACAAAAAAAAACAAAAAAACAAAAAAAAAACAGGACCTAACAAAAGCGAAACTAACAACAACAACAGAAATAAACACTAACAAAAAAACAAAAAAAAAAACCTTTGCATTAGTGGTTAATTACACTGTGATTCTAAATGATATATTTCACTCAGAATATTTCACTCATCAGGCATGATGTCTAGGGAGTCTATGATGGAGAGCAAGGGGCTCCAAGTTTTATCAAATTTCCTCAAGGAGCCTCTAAGGGAGAATCTTAGCCTCTCAAGTTTTAGATTATATAGAACCTCCTTAATCCATCTGTCATGTGACGGAGGCAGAGCCTGCTTCCAGTTAAGTAATATCAAGCGCCTGGCAAGCAGGGTACAGAAGGCCATAGAGTGTTGTGCTTCAGCAGTTAGAGTGTTGCCATATGGTATACCAAAAAGGGCAGACAAAGGATGTGGGTTTGCTACACAGTGGTAGGCCGTATGAAGAGTGTCAAATATTTTAGACCAAAAGTCCGCTAGCTTTGGACACGACCAAAACATGTGAATAAGGTCTGCAGGAGATTGGTTGCACCTATTACAAGCATCTGCAACATTGGGGTAAAACTTGGACAATCTGTGATTAGTGTAGTAGGTCCTATGTATTAGTTTACTTTGAATCAGTCCGTGCCGGGCACAGATGGAGGAATCATGGACTAACTCCAGAATATAGTCCCATTGTTCTTCTTCAATATGCCCCAAGTCCTGCTCCCATGAGTCTCTGGTTTTTTGGGGAAAATTAGAGAAGGTGGAATCAAGGGCTTTATAGATAAAAGAAATAGCTCCCCTCTGATCGGGGTTTATTTTCAGAAGTGTGTCTACCAAAGTCTCTGGAGGGAGACTTGGAAAGTTAGGGTAGTTTCTTTGTACAAAATGCCTAACTTGAAAGAAACGAAAAAGGTGAGCAGACGGAAGTTGAAATTTGGCTGACAGGTTGGTGAAGGACATGAAGGTACCATTGTCATAGAGGTCTTTGATAGCTGTGATACCTCTGTCACTCCAGAGTTGAAAGGCAGAATCCATAATAGATGGTTTGAAACTATGATTGCGGGACACTGAAGCATGGATAGAAGAATGTTGCAGGCTAAAATGCTTTCTGAATTGCATCCATATTTTAAACGATTGAATGACTACGGGGTTAACACTAATTTCAGTTGTTGACATAGGAAGCTGGGAGCATAACCATGACTGTAATGAGGTCTTAGAGGAAGAAAATTCCACTTGGACCCAGGCTGGCTGATTGGCGGTGGTTTCGACTGTCCAGTATAGGAGTTTTTGAATGTTAGCCGCCCAGTAGTAATGTATAAAATTGGGGAGGGCTAGCCCCCCAGACCGTTTAGGGAGCTGCAGTATATTTTTCCGCATGCGCACTGGTTTATTGCCCCAAAGAAAATGAGAGATTAATTTATCTACTTTGGCAAAGAACTTCTTTGATATAAGTACCGGGATATGTTGAAATAGGTAAAGAAACTTCGGGAGGATGGTCATTTTGATTAGGTTTACCCTGCCAGCTAGGGAGAGAGGTAGAGTAGACCATCTATTGAAGTCTTCCTCAACTTTTTTAAGCAAAGGGACAAAATTGCTATTGAAAGTGTTTGCCAATGACCCAGTGATAAAAACACCCAAATATTTGAAACCTTGGTCCACCCATTTAAAAGGGGCTACATGGTTTGGCAATTTACTCACTAAGTTGTTGACTGCAAACAACTCACTCTTCCCAAAATTTAGTTTATATCCTGACAGTTGGCCAAATTGTTTTAAGATATCTAGAATTACAGGGAGAGAGGTAGAAGGGTTGGACACATACAGAAGCAAGTCGTCCGCGTACAGAGATAGCTTGTGTACTGTTCCTTGACGTAAAATGCCCTCAAAATTTTCTTCAGATCTTAGCCAGATAGCCAAGGGCTCAATGGCTATGGCAAACAGTAAGGGGGACAGTGGACACCCCTGTCTTGTGCCACGTTGAAGTTGAAAAGAGGGTGAGAGCACGTTGTTTGTTTGTATAGATGCTACTGGGGATAATATAACAACTTTACCCATGATATAAAACCTGAACCCAAAGCAAATCTATCCATCATCTCAAAAAGAAACTCCCACTCCACCCTATCAAAAGCTTTTTCAGCGTCCAGCGACACCACTATCTCAGGGGTGCTGGCGCTCGGCATGGTCAGAATGTTCAGGAGTCTCCTGGTGTTGTGAAATGAGTGCCTCCCCAGCATGAAGCCTGTTTGATCTGCTGAAATGATCTCTGGCAGAACCTTCTGAAGATGGAGGGCTAAAATCTTAGCAAGAATTTTGTAATCCACATTTAATAATGATATGGGTCTGAAGCTACTACAAAGTAAGGGGTCCTTGTCCTTTTTTAGGAGAAGAGTAATTGTGGCATTGGTCAAGGTAGGAGGAAGTCGGCCAAGTGACAAAGCCTCATTAAACATGTCACTTAGAACTGTGGAGAGAAGTGGGGCAAATTTCTTATAAAATTCTACTGTGTATCCATCTGGACCAGGTGATTTTCCACTCTGCAATGTAGTTATCGCCCTCATAATCTCAGATGTGGAGATCGGTTCAGCCAAACTTTCAACTAACTCCTGATCCACTTTAGGAAACTCGATGGTGCTTAACACACTTGCTGAACTGGTGTTCGGGTGGCTGGAGGCATATAGATCAGAGTAAAATTTAGAGCATGTTTCATTTATAGACTTTGGGTCAGTGGTAGTGGCGCCTGATGAAGATTTAATACTAGGAATGAACCTAGATGCTGCTGCAGCTCTGGCTTGCTGGGCAAGGAGTTTACCAGCTTTGTCCCCTGACTCAAAAATTCTTTGTCTCGACTTAAGCAATTGAATTTCTGCATCATTTGAGGTTAGAAGGTTGAACTCTGTTTGATATTGTAGACGCTTTTTATAAAGTGCAGGGTCCGGATTATTTGCATAGCTATCATCAATTTCCAGAATCTTTTGTGCTAGCTCAGTTTGACTAGACATGGTAATTTTTCTGAGGTGGGCTGTGTAAGAAATTATATGGCCTCTTAAATATTCCTTGAAGGACTCCCATAAGGTGCCCCTCGACACGTCTGGTTTGTCATTTATTTCAAAAAATAGCTCAATGTTTGATCTTAAGGAGTCCACCAAAGAATCATTGGCAAGCAAATTTGAATTAAATCTCCATGGTTTGAAAGAACGGTTGTGATCTGGGAAGTTTATGTCTCGTGAGGTGGGAGCATGATCTGAGATCACAATGCTAATTGAAATGCTAGTTGAAATCTCCACAAATGATAATGTGGTATGTTTCAATATTGGGAACAGAAGTAAAGATCTTTGAAATAAATCGTTCATCATCCCAATTAGGTGCATAGATGCTAGCTAAGATGACTTTGATGTGACAGAGTGTCCCTGACACAATAACAAACCGGCCAGTTGAGTCCTCAATAACATCTTCTGCTACAAATGGAATATTATTTTGGACCAATATGGCTGTAGCCCTGGCTCTTGCACTAAATTTTGAGTGATATAATTGGCTGAACCTACTCCTTTTGATTCGCATAGTCTCACCACTATGTAAATGGGTCTCCTGCAGGAATACTATATCTCCTTTCAGAACTTGAAGATGAGAAACAATCTTATTTATCTTAGTAGGTTGGTTTGCGCCCTTGACATTCCATGATATGAAGCGAATATTATTCATTGCGTGTCTACTTTCCATTAAGGCAAAAGTGAGTAAAGATTACAGTGTAATATATATGAGTAGTACATGTGACAAAGGGGGGGGGGGGGGGAAAGCACAACAACCACAATACGACAACAAAAAAGAAAACAACCAAACAGGTGTTTGTAAGTAAAAGGAGAAGAGACATGTAGCACCCCCCACCCCGCAAGCATCCCCACTTCAGACACAGACGTGCCCTGAAGCCTACTACTTATCAAAATTCTCCCGGAGCCCCTTTCCCTTTTAAACTCCTGCCCCGCCACACAGTCAAAAAACAAACAAACAAACAAGTGATTTAACTTTCTTTTCCCTCCTTTCAAAACACTTCTGAACAGCGTTTTTTTCCCTTTCTTTTTTTTTTCTTTTTCTTTTTTTCAAATAGTTCGTGCTGATGCAGTGAGGTGAGTAGTCATACAGTCCAGAAAAAAGGAAAGTGCTTCACTGCAACTCGCACCAAAACTCACATTGACCTGCATCCCAGTATGGCCCACAGTAGTCCGTATTATATAACCCATGGCCATGTTTACTTCAAATAAGGGTTACAATCAAGATATAGGTTAAATTGAAATTAAACAAGAATGTATCAACGGAGTATCACTCAGAAACAAAAAATAGTCTAACTGTAAACCCATCAGACCGTTTGAGATCATAATTTAGCTTAGGCTGGCTGCTGGTCAAGTTTGTCCATTTGGGTAGAGAAAAACGCAAGCCAGGAAAAATATATAATAAAGTAAAAATGAGTAGAAATAAGAGTAACCTGAATAGCAAATTGCCTCTTGTTGGAACCAGTCATCCTTCGCCATCAAAGATCCAGGTTTCTGGTGTGATGCCAGGAACTGCTGGGCTTCCTTCACCGAAAAGAGGCGCCGTCTCTCCCCGTTGTCAGCCCTGATGAACAGTCGCGCTGGATACAGTAGGGAAGGCTTGAACTGGAGAGTGAACAGCTGGCGCATGACTTCTCTGTACTCAGCTCGCTGGTCCATCACTTCAGGACAGTAATCATCGTATAAGTACACCGACTTGCCATCATATTTTAGGTCATCTCGTTTCTTGCGGGCAGCACGAATTACCATATCCTTGGTTTGAAATTTGTGGAAGCAAACGATCACAGCCCTAGGTTTATCTCCCTCTGCTGGTTTGGGTCTCAGCGCACGGTGAGCTCTGTCGAGTTCTGGGGGAGAAGTCAGCACATCTTTGCCCAGTATATCCACCAGGAAGTTAGAGAAAAATATTGTTGGTCGTGTTCCCTCGACAGATTCGGGTACTCCAATGAGACGCACATTGCACCGTCTACTTCTCCCCTCCAAGTCGGTTATCTTGGCTTTCAGTTTAGCGTTATCATCAGCCATGCTGGTTAGCTGAGATTCCAATGACTGCAATTGAGTCAGCCCAGATTCCAGGTCGGAAATGCGTTGTTCATGATTAGTAACCGTAGTCTGTATACCGTCTAACTTGGCGTCAATGGTAGTGAGTTTGTTTTCAAATCTGACGGACAGTGAATCAGGCTTCGTTAGCAAGTCCGCCCGCAGTTCAGCTAGCATGCTAGCTAAAGTAGCATTGTCGATGGCAGAGTCCGGTGAAACAAGTTCTTTCTTTGATTGTTTAGCGGTTTTAGACATATTGGCTGGCTAAAACTGTCAAACAAATGTTTAAAAGCAGTTGTAGTGAGGTTAAGATTAATCCGACTGAATAGTACTGAAAATAGAGACTGTGTGGCAGGAGCCTGGAAAAACACCACTACTCCATTCCACTCGCCAACCGGAAGTCCTGAGGCTGGGTTTTTAATGTTTAAGAAAAGCACTGTGTAAAAATGCCTTAAGACCATGTGAACAGATGGTAGTATATATAACCCATGTGTATATATATGCTCATGCTTTTTAGACTACTCACGTTTCTAAAGATCCCAAATCTATCAGACTGAATTTTATATTTAAAAAAAAAAAGTATAAAAATATGCATAAGACATCTAGAATATTTCTATTTGAGGGAATGTGCAACTATAGCACATTTGGAGTTTGAATATCTTACAGCATAAGAACTGGAAACAGAATATATGACACTGTCAGGCAGAGTGGAATGTAACTTTAACAACCATACAGATATTTAAGGCAAAGAGGAAAATTGGATTTTACAGCTTAACCTTCAACTAGGGTTGGAATACAATTTAATTTGATCATTATGTAATCATAAAAGTATTAAAGCTTTTGACAATGAAAAGGACAGTTTGCCGTGTTGACAGCAGCTGTATTTGGACTTTTCCTTGAAGTGCTGCAGATTTCTTTTCTGACACTTGAATATTTAATACGGACTCAATCCCTTGGAGAGGATGGGATTAAATTTGGCATGAATGTAGAGCTGCTGTTGCATTTCTTTATGACGCTGGCTCTTGGGTGTTAAATTAGCGGCTCAGCGTCAGTCGGACCTGTTATAACAGCAAAGCGTGTTAATCATTCCATGCATTAAAACCAATGGCCCTGTGAGTGTGCTCTGCAGTGACCTATAAGCTGACACTGACCCCTGCCAGTCTAATAAACACACTGACTGACAGCTCACACAGCACACTGCTTAGATGCACTAATCCCTGGGAACAACTGTATTTACACTAGGCCAGGATTTATATGTTATATGCTGTGACTTCAACTGCATTAATGTATGATACGCTTTCATATGTGAATATTCATACACAGTATGATATTCAGATATTACTGTGTGAAATGTATAATTTCACATAAAAACATCCATTTCACATTAAGTATCACATGTGATGAATTCAGATATATGCACATGTGGTTTTGGACATGTACTGTGTGTCATTGTCACATATATATCACATGTGAAAGGCCTCTCAGGCACAAATGTGTACATTTACAGAGGATAAATTACATATGAGCTCTTACTATTCCTTTATTGTTTTTATTTATTATTATATTGTGTGTCATTATATTGTATTTTAATATCTGTGCAGCACTTTGGTTCAACTGAGGTTGTTTTTTAAATGTGCTTTATAAATAAACTCATATTTTATCATCACATGGAATTTGTTAGATGTTTCACAGTGAGAATCACAGTCACTTGTAATATGTATGGGTATTATGTATTGGTTTCAAATGTGATGAATTGACATAAAGTCACATGTCGTTTTTTGACATTTACATGAAAAAAATGTATGGATATGGAGACATGAGATTTTTAGATACTTCACAATTTCATGAGCAAATGTCACATGTGATAAATTCACATGGATGCACTGAATGAATGCAATATATTCATTTCCCATGTGATGAAAACACATGCCTTTTTCATTAGATGTGACATTTTTTCCCATTTGAAGAATTTTCAATATTTGTATTGTACAATATTTCTAAAGTATGTAAAATCTTCTACCTCATGTGAAATGCAAACCTTCACAGGCACATATAATTTACAATTTTACATCTGAAATGTGTAAAATGTGAAATGTGCTATTGTGTGTGAGGTTTTTTTTAGACATTTCACATGATGAAGCAAGAGCTCAAATCTCCACATCAATTTGTAAAACATGTAAAACATTCATATATGACCAAATGTGCTTGTTTATTTATGAAACAGTAGTCCACATGAAATATGTCTATATAATTCATGTTTTTTAAATTTCTCATGTGAAATATTACACTTCAGATATGAAATGTAATATTTCACATATGAAAAGAGGAATTTCATGTGTGTATTGAGTTGTGTAAGGGATGAAAATCAACACAGAGCCTGACTCAGTCTTTAGAGAGAGAGAGATAGAGAGAGAGAGGAGAGAGAGAGAGAGAGAGAGAGAGAGAGAGAGAGAGAGAGAGAGAGAGAGAGAGAGAGAGAGAGTGTGTGTGTGTGTGTGTGTGTGTGTGTGTGTGTGGCTGGTTTGGGGCTGCCCTCTGACATGTGGACTGGAACCAAAGGCACCTTGCAGAGTGGCAGTCTGGCAGCGCTGGGAGGTGCTCCGATGCTGCGATGCTCTGATGCCCTTTGTCATCAGAGTAAGCCTCACCTCTACAACGCTGGCCTGTACTTCATGACGTCAGCCTGCCTACAGATTATTTTTCCCATGTTTTTCCTCTTAATCCTCCCCCCAGCTTTTCATCCAAAGAGCCAGCCATTTGCCAAGCTCTGGTCTCTCCACACACACATACACACAAACAAATGTGGCAGAGAGATTAACACTTATCAGAATAACATTGAAGTGATAGAAATACATCACTCGCACATGATAACTGAATCATAATGTCCTGTGTAAACAACAGAGAGCAATCATTTAGCTAAGGAAAAGAATATTTTAGAATGAGATTAGGGTTAGTGAGATGAGATATTCAGGAGTGATACGGTTGTCCCTGCTCAGCCCAGGCTTGGCTGCTTTTGCCCTACTTTTTGGTTCAGTGTGGCAAACATAGAAAGGACAATTCAACAGCTTAGCCTTTCCGAGAGGGGCTGTGTACTGTAAAGTATTTGATATTCAATGTCTTGTGTTGTCTGTGCTGGAGGAGATAAAGCTGGCTTATCCAGCCAAGTCGTTCTCCTCTTTGTATTTTCTCCCAGTATAGAAGACAAGAGTCTGCCCCACTGTCAGATAAAAAAGACTCAAACACATCTACAAGTTGAAAAACTTCCTACTGCTGCTGCACTGGGTATTAGGATGCAGTGGTGGTGCTTTGAATGGCAAATGCAAGATGTTCACCTCATTTTAATACTCTTTGATTGCAGAGCTCAGTTTATATTCAGGTCAACTACAAAATGTCAAAGTTCAGGTCAAAAATCTCTCCTGAAAGTGTTCTGGTTCTGTCCCAGTCTGGTTCTATGACCCTACTGCAGTCCTCCATAATGCCCTCTGTTTGTTAAGAATGGATGAAGGGAGGAGAAGGATGGATAAGAGGTTGCAGATTATATTAAAGGACCACTGCACTGAGTCGTAGAAACTCAGAGCAACAGTTGTTTTCATTAATATACAGATCACTGTGCTCGGTAGATGAATCGGTTCATGTTTATGTCAACAGCAATTTATGTTTCTTGTCTTTATAGTAACAGTTTCTCTGTTGGCAACATCAGGCTGTAGTTTATTTACTCAGTAGAACTTGTGCACTTTGTTATATTTATGTCACTCAGAGACAGTTTGATTTATGATGGTTTATATATAAAGAGGATTGTGTGTGATTATATTGCAGACTCTCATTTAACTCATGGATGGAGTCTTGTTTTTTGATTTGTCCTCAGTCCAGAGCAGCTGTTGCCTTTTGTATTTTTTCCTTCTCATTCCCAGCTTGCACTTCATCAGTCTTGTTAGCACTGACTCTAGAAACAGAGTCTTCCCTAGCCAATCAGTTTCCAGCATACCCTTGGTTTTGCCACTTGTTCCTTGTTGTTTCATTTGTTCACTTTGTATTAAAGTCCTGCTTTTCACTCCAGTCTTGTTTGGATCTTCTGTTCTGACCTGCCAGCTTTGTTTTGGTCTGCACAAACTTTAAATAAAAAAAGTTTCGTCAGTCTGCATTTGGTTCCACTTTCTCTGCTCTACCAAACAGAAAGAGAACTCATATAGAATTCCTTTCATCTCTCAAACATCCGCAACTCTTTTCCAGAGCGAGACAAGACAATAAATAAATCTACACTCTAATCTGACCAGACAAACTGACTGACTGCAACTGAAATACTGACAGAAGAAACTCTAAAACTAGATTTTACCACTTATTAAAGGAAGAGTTCAACATTTTGGGAAATATCATTCACTGTGATGTGAAGATGTTCAGATGGCTGTCAGTCTCCAGAGTATTAGAGGTGTTAGCAGGCAAATTTTGAAACTTTGGACGCGGCCAGACTCACTATCATCCCCCCTACTTCCAGTCTTAGCTAGGCTAACCATGCCCTGACACTACCTCTCCACTCAATACACAGACATGAGGCTGAATCCCTCTAAATGCTGGGCTATTCCATCATAATGAAACATATCTCCCTGCCTGCATCGGGTCTGATGACATGACAAGAAGTAAAAGATATTCATTTCAATATATTAATTGTACATGTATGAAATGGTAAAATTATGACTTTAAATGTAGTGGCTAACCAAAGTATTTAAACTACTAAATGTTTCTGTGATCACTGACATATTTCCACTGTACGTGGTTATGACGTTAGGGTCAGGCTGTGGAACTAATTGGCCGTATGTGCGGGTGATGGGGTGGGTACAGTATTACCTGTCCCAGGTGCAATGCAGGGGCGGGTCATGAGTATCAGACCCAGCCCTAATTACACATAAAATGAAGTTTAAAAGCGATTTGTAAACACAGACCAGAGATGGAGTACTTTAATCCGGAGTGCACAGGGATGTTAAACTAAAATCTAGAGTCATTGTGTTTAACAGGGTGGGGGAAATTACGAAACACCTCCAATTAAAAATAAATTGCAGCAAAAAATCTGGCTTAATATAGATCAATGAGTTAAATCTGAAGTTACAATGAAATAAAAGTGAAAGCAATAATGTTGTGTATAACATTTTAATAATTAAAAAAGTAGATTTTGGATTTAAAACAAGTTGTCTTGATCAAAAAATATTTTCCATCATTATCATTCCTCCTGCGTCAAAGTGATGGTTTCTCAGGTCTATTCCTGACATCTTCAATCAGGTTCTCTATTGCAGTTGTAAGAGGCTGTATCTGGATACTGTTGACAGTCAGTGGAGGAGCTCCCAGCTGTCTCAGCTCTGTGGTTTCCAGCAGTGGAAAGAAATTCATTCATAATCCAAAATCTAGCCTTAGGCTCCCAAGATCATGGACAGAAAATCTGTGAATTGTGATTTGGAATTAACATCCATGCACTCAACATTTAATCATTTTAAAGTGCAGATTACCTTGAGCAATATGGGTCAGAGTCAGACAATGGGTGTTTTATCCCTGAGGGGAAAATCTCCCAATAGCATTAGGTAACTTACTAGATGACAGCTCTCTTGCTGTGAATCTGCACGCTGCTTAAACATCTGAATTTGTGAGGAAAATGTTTTCATTCCTTTAAAATGTGTACACTATCATCAACAATAGCCACCACAACCACGAGTTTCCTATTCCTTAGCTACCAGACACTACTAGTTTCCATCCTGTCTGCATTAACACGTTAGAGAGCCCTGGGGCAAAGATTAGCTATACTGTCTCTAAATTTTTATTACAACTCTACAACCCAACAAGAAAATGGATGATGATGATGATGATGATTTGATCAATGAGGTTTTTTTCAGCCTACACTTTTCTGCATTTGGGTCCATGTGAGAACACTCTTACAAAATTCCTTTCATCTCTCAAACATCCACAACTCTCATCCAGAGCATGAAAAAAGATAAATACATCTACAACCTGACCAGACAAACAATTGGCTTTTGAGAACCATTCTGCAATTGGGTTAAATTACTCCATAGAACTCAACTCAAGTCTTAACCACCAATACCACAGTATCTAATTCTAAACCAATCTCTATCTAGAAGATGCCACCAAATGATGCCAATGATGCCCCCTCTCCCCTCTCTCCTCTTCTTCTATTCCTTTTAGCTACCAAACAACTTGCCATAGCAATAAGGTCCCATAATAAGTTGTGTTGTATTGAAATCGTTCAAACCAAACATAGGACATGAAGGAGTTTCATATAGATAATACTAATCATCAAATTAATTAGGACTTTGTTAGTTCATTGTATTGAACTGCTGGCATGAAGGATGACTTCATGTCAATTACCAATTACGTTAATTGGCAGAATTTATGTTAAAAATGGATATTCTGCCAAAGTTTCTATATTAGTTCCAGAATATATTACCCCTTCAAACATGTACAGTATATTTGCAACACTTAAAAAAGCTTTCATCAAGTTCATATGGAAATCAATTCTGTGACTTCCATATGACAGAGGAGGAGTTAAGTACCTTACTTGCAGCTCAACTACAAACATTATGTATTTTTCTTTAGATAATGTGCCAGGTTAGATAATGTTACACGACTGTTCTCCACTCAAATTTACCACTGCATCTATATTTATATTCCCCAAAACTGAAGCTTTTAAGCAAATTCACATCTAATCTGTTTGTATTTAATATGATAAATATTACAACATTAAGAAATACATGAACATACAGTACATCAAACCCTTCTAGTTTAGCCCAATATGGAGGAATTTATAGCAAGAAGATCAGATAAATGTTTTGAAATGCGGTTCTGAAGGGATGGAAGACTGGAGATTTATACAGGGAGCAGAATGTACTCAACAACTGCCAGCTAAATTTGATTTACAAAGCAAAGACCTTCTTAAAATTCCATCGCATACCTCCTTGGAGGAAAGTACTTTAAACTTTGTATAAAAGAGTCAAAATGAATGCTCTGGTGGAAAAGCACTTCATATAAGAAGTCTCACACAGCAAATTATTAAATTGACTTATTGTGGCTTTCTAGAAGCCATCAAAACTTCATATAGTCATTGTTCACAATTCCATTGGCTATACAAAGCATATTGGCTCAGTCTTTACATGAAACGGATAGGATGGATATAAAATATGCTAACGTCTGCCTGCTAATTTGAAATGATTGTGGATATTTATTGATGAGATAATGATAAATGGCATTTTTTAAACTCTTATTACCTATGCCTGACATCTTATTTTATTTATACTTTCATATTTTTGTCTTGTATAATTGTATGCCATTGCATATTTTCTTTGATTGTATTTTGTGTAAAGTACTTTGTAACATTGGATTTGAGAAGTGCAAATATGAGAAATGAATGAAATGAACAACTGAATTATAATGAAATATCAAGCTCTGTATATTGTTCTACAGTCTGCACACTAAATAGCAGAGGTCTCTTGGGCTTCTGAAATTAATTTGAATAGATTTCTTCCTCCACTTTGGCATTCCTCCAGCAGCTGCCACCCCTAACAGCCCTGATTACTGCTGTGTGACAGGATGCAAACTATGTTCTCCTAGATGTGCTACACCCCCATCCCCAAACCCAGATCTCACTCTTAGCTCACCTGGGACCAGTTTGCCCTGGGAGACCCTACTAGAGGCTACCCTCTCTGACAACACAGCTCACACACAAACCACTCCATCACAATGAGGTTGCAATTCTTGTCTGAGCACAGCATCGATGAATAAAGACCACATTCCAAAAATCTCTATCCTGTTTATTTCTGACCAGAATATAAATAATATAAGAGAAGAGAAAAATGCACCTCTGCATTTCAACTAGTTTTGAATAGAAATTACGAAGTTTCTAAGAATTTCTTTGTATCTTGAAATTAAGAGTCAAAGCAAACTTTGATACCAGTTTTTTCATTTTAGGACATGAACATTTTAAGTGAAGTTGAAGAAAACGTAATGATGGAGATTTTTGCAGTGCAGGTTCACAGGTTATGAAAAAGAAAAGCACCATGGTGTCTATTCTAACCAGTGTTAGAATGGTTTAAAACACTCCTAAAGTAGTCATCATCATATTGTAAACCTCAACAACCAAACAACATATCATAGAAGCAAGCATACCTCATCACCTCTAAACAAACAGTCATTATTCCATCAATCTTTTCTCTGAGCATTCTCAACTTTGTTCTCACAGTTCAACAGTGCACACGTCTCCTGGAGAAGCTGCTTTGTTGTGTTCATGTTCACTTACTGGCTGTTAGACTGAGTGTGTGAGCAGAGAAGAGAAGGCAGCAGAGAGCGAGAGGACGGGTCATCCTGCTGGGTGCTGCTGCTCAGACCGAAGGATGCTCCATCTGATGTCAGAGAGGAGGACGATGGCAGCGTTTCATCTTCCATGCTTCACACTGAGGCTGCCTCACACTGCTGCTCGGGTTTATAGTCAGAGGATTACAGCAGCTCGCTCTCTCTCTCTCTCTCTCTCTCTCTCTCTCTCTCTCTCTCTCTCTCTCTCCCCCTCCCTCCCCCCACTTCTCTCTGCATGCCCCTGACTGTACTTTTACCATAATATTTTATTTTTTTTCCTCCACAATAAAAGTGTTGGATGAAACAAACAGGCACTAAAGCATAGTTCAAAATGAAAAGAGATCATCCACTAAAAAGCATGAATATACAGTTCTAGTAATTCATGTACCAAAGTCCAAGTGAGAAAAAACCCAATTTTTTTAAGGAAATCATGATATCCCCATGGTGTTGTCTTTTTATTTATTATTTGGTCAAAGAAAAGTTATTTCCTTACAGTGACAATGCCCTTATATTTCTGCTCTGCAGTGAATGTGAATTATTGGCACCCACAATAATAACTATACTGTCATGTCATCTCTCTGAACAGGCTCAATAATAGTTTAGTACAGTCTCAGCCACTCAGAATTACTGCTCCAAGTTGGCTGGTACCACTCGAAGCCCCCACCCCCACCCTGTTGCCTTCTGTCTAGATGCCCATTTAAGTGCCATTATAGGATGCCACCATTAGATGGTGCTTCCTTCACAAAAACAGTCACTCAAATCACTGACAGCACATACTTAGTCTGGACTGGATGTTTCAAGACATTTTAGTTAGGAAAGGTTTTTAGTAGAGGAAAGGTTTAGTTATTATTCATATTTTTAACAGCATAGCTGAAGACTTTTCTGTTATCAGTATTCTATTTTAAATTAATTTTATTTCCAATTTAACACTTGATTAAATTGAATGTCTTTATTTTGCCATGTGTTGCTTTCATATCCTGTTTTGATGCATTTTATGTAAACTAACACTAAACTCTGATTGTATCCTCTCATACTCTCTCATACTCTGTCATGTCTCCTCAAAGACTTGAGAGAAAAATAGAGTGTAAAGGTGCATTCCTGCTAGCATAGAAATGGCTTTACAACAATAAGCATTTATTGAAGCCTGCGTGGTATCAAACATTCAGTGGCTGTTTAATTTACACTTCCTCATGTTCTCAGTTCATGTACCCTGAGTCACTTTCCTCTATGATGAGCTGGCCATGTAACATTTCATTTTTGAAAACCACTGCAGCAAACACATACAGTAGCTAACACATTTCATGTTTAATACAATGCAGAACAATAGATTGTACTTTATTAATCCCACAATGGGGAAATTCACTTGTTACAGCAGCAAACAGAAGGGTAATATACACTACAGAAAAAAGGGCATCCACAACAAACAACCACTTAGACATATACAATAATAACTTTGTTTTTTAAAAGGTGCTAAATAGAGTTTACAAAGTGCTTTGACCGACAAGGCAAGGCCTTCCAGGCTTCCATACAATGCAAGACACAACAGAGCAGTAACAAGACCGACATTAACAAGATGAAGGTAGAGGACAATGAAATATGGTAAGGAGATGATGAGAATATAACATATATATATATATATATATATATGGAGTAGTGGTGGTAATTGAGGAAAAACATGTTCAGGTAATGCAGGTGTTGTAAAGTCTGACAGCGGTTGGATTGAAAGATCTGCAGAATCTTTCAATCCATCTGTGGGGGGAACAGTCTGCTGCTGAAGGAGCTGCTGAGTGGGGGGCCTGCAGGAAAGAGGAGTGAATGAGTTTTAGTGATGGTTTCCGGGTCCAGTGTGGCTCCGTAGAGTCTCTGGGCCCAGCTTGTTGCTACCTTCAGAGCCAGCTGGTTACCCTGTGAACTGATGAGGTCTGTAATGTATTTTGTGTGACCAGGTCCTGTGTGCTGTCGGTGGGTGAGGAAGGTTTGATAAACTGAGCAATTTGGGGTGAAGTGTCTTGCCCAAGGACACATCAACATGTGGACTGGAGGAGGTTCGACACTTGTTCATAAAACTAAAATTTGTTGGTGCTGCCTCATTGAGAATACCACAACAGCTACATTCAGTCAGCCATGTTTCACTAAGAAGTAAAAAATCTAGACCATGGGTCATAATGACGTCATTAACTAGCAGTGATTTGTTGGCTAGCAATCTGATATTGAGTAGAACTAACCTTGTGGAGATAACAGGAGACACTGGTATATTTCAAGGTTGACATGCTATACTTAATAAATTTTCTTTTCCTGGGGGAGAACATAATTGGTATCAGTATTGCAGCCTGGACTCAGATCACAGATGATCTGAGTCAAAGGAGGTGGGGGGGCTCTGACTTTTGGGTGATGGTGTTTTCCAGCGTGGTGGAATGGGAGGGGCTTGACGATGAGGGAGGTTGAGGGGAGAAAAAATGGGATTTGGGCGTGGTGTGAGTTGGATGCCAACATTGACAAGGTCATTCATCCTGTCGGTGAAATTCAGAAGTGGGGAGTCCTGACTGAGTGGAGAGAATGAAAGGCTGGATGGAGTCCCCTGGTGGGGCTGGGGGAGATCCCACTTGTTGGGCTGTTAGGGCTGGGGGACACTCCTCATGTTGGGTTGTTGGGGCTGGGGGAGACTCCTCCTGTTCGGTTGTTGGGGTTGGGGGAGACTCCTCCTGTTGGGTTGTTGGGGTTCCTTGTGTTGGGGTAAGGATGATGACATTAAAGCCTCTTTCTGAGTGTGCTGACTTTTATGGTCAGTCCTTATCTCAGGCGGTAGCAGTTCTTCTCCAGAACGCTGTCTTATCTGTTGTTTTGGATTGTCTTGCATCTTGTCCTTGGCAGGGACTGCTGGTGATTGACACACAAAATAAAAAATGTTGTAGCTTAACAGCTGTACTCCTGACTTGTTAAGGCAAAATCCATCTGCCTTAAAGAGGTGCCTGCGTTCCCAAAAAATGTTCAAATTATCAATAAAATTCACTGAGCAGCAGACATATCTTTGAGCCATCTGTTGAGCATCATCAGCCTGCTGAATCTCCCGTCTTCTCGCCGAACTGTCGGTAGAGGTCCACTGATAAACACCTCAGTATTCCGACATTGAACTTTGCTCAGCAGTGATTTCCAGAATTTCCACCCATACCTTTCTCTGGTGCTGGAAGATGAGCTTTCTTTTGGGGAGTCAGGGTCTTGTAAAAGCAGAGCAAATCTGTTCTCTAGTAGAATCCCTGTGTCTTGGGTCGGTTTGCTCTTACTTTTTGTTTTTGCCACAGTCCACGGCTGTTTTTTCCTTGGTACTGGGGTTGAAGAGACCCTCCTGTTCGATGGCAGTGCAGGCCACCCAGTTTCATCACGAGTCTCTGGGTGCTGGGTTCTGCCTGTTAACCGTCTTCCCATATCTGAGGGAAGCAATTTATCTGTACATGATTTATGCTTTGGCTTTGCACCAAGAGAGTTCCATGGAGGACTACTGGTTGATTTACTGCCGTCCATCCATCCTCTTTCTCTGCTTATACGGGGTCGGGTCATGGGGGCAGCAGCCTAAGCAGGGAAGCCCAGACTTCCCTCTCCCCAGCCACTTCGTCCAGCTCTTCCCAGGGGATCCCAAGGCGTTCCCAGGCCAGCTGAGGGACATAGTCTCTCCAGCTTGTCCTGGGTCTTCCCCGGGGTCTCCTACCAGTGGGAGGTGCCTTGAACACCTCACCAGTAGGGCTGGGTATTTTCAATGATTTCCTGAATCGATTCAATTCTGATTCACAGGGTCCCGATTCGATTCGATTTTCGATCTGATCCGATTCTCGATTTGATTCAATATCGATTCAATTTTATGTTCCCAGAGTTTCTGTTTTGTAAGTCAGACAATATTTTTAACACGCAATCACGTGTGGACACCAAATTCTTCAAGAGTAAAGTTAAATAGTGAGTCTGATCCAACACTGGGATCTAGCATGATAGCATCTGTGTATTTACCCTTAAGACCAGTGGCATTTTAAATCATGTCATTTTGAATTATGTTGTCATCATGTAACCAATGATTTTCAAAAAATGCACATAAAGATTATGGATAAGCATGTCAGTTCAAATATAAGACAAAGTTGTAAACTCTCAAATTGTAATTATTATTTTAAATTTCATCCTTCCATCTATTCTCTCTGAATGAGTTAAGAATATGGCGAGCTGGTTTTAACAACACACTGAAAAGGCTGGTCAAAAAAATCGATTCACAGAATTTTGAATCGATATAGAATTTTAAAATAGAAAATCGATATTAATTGATGGATCAATTTTTTTTTGGACACACCCCTACTCACCAGGGAGGCGTCCGGGAGGCATCCTAACTAGATGCCCGAACTTCTCAACCTATCTCTAAGGGAGAGCCCAGCCACCCTATGGAGGAAAATCATTTCGGCCGCTTGTACCCGTGATCTTGTTCTTTCGGTCACTAGCTCATGACCATAGGTCACCCTTTTCCGGCTGAGGACAATGGACTCGGATTTGGAGGTGCTGATTTTCATCCCGGCCGCTTCACACTCGGCGGCGAACCGATCCAGTGAGAGTTGGAGGTCACGGTCTGATGAAGCCAACAGGACCACATCATCTGCAAAAAGCAGTTTTAGATTCCGTCTCTCACAGTTGAAGTGTATCTATGATAAAAATTACAGACCTCTATATGCTTTGTAAGTGGGAAAATGCAAAATCGGCAGTGTATCAAATACTTGTTCTCCCCACTGTACCTCTTCACAAAGTTGGCAGCAGTCTTGTCATGCTCCTGAAGAGAACTGGCAGCCGTGATCTTCTGCCTGAGGTCGGCTGGCACAAGGTGGTGGTGACTGTTGTCTGCCAGTTCAAGCATCAGCAAGGCCAACGCCTCCACTTCCTCTATTCCTGGCAGATGCAGATGTCGCTGGGTCATCGGCACATCCTGCAGAGCGGGGCTATCCTCCTCCTCCACCTGTTCTGCTTGTGTTAGGATAGCATGTTTCCTACAGATGACATCAATAGGATCACCCTCTGCAGGCATGTCGATACCCTCATCTGCCATCTCCTCTTTGCTTTGCTCAACCGACTCCTCTTTGTCACAAGCCTGCAAATATGTAATTGTACTAATCACAAATGTGTCTGGCCAGTTGTATAGGGATAGTCTGCCTCATATGTATGTATATTGTTGAAGTGTGCGATTAAATACTTTACCTCTCTGGGCATAGTAATTACTCACAGTGAAGCTTGTTGACTGGCACATGGCATACTCCACACCAAGGAGCTCCTCCTCTTCTGGGCCCCTTTATTGATCAGGGTAGGGCATAGGAGCGGCACAACACAAGACCAATATATGTATTATTGTATATGCTTAGCACACATGAGCTGCATCTGAACTCAGCTTGGCCTCTCCCTGTCTATACAGAGGAATGTGTGGCTACTGCTTCGGGTGGGAGTTCAACTGTTGTTTGAAGGTGAAGCTTTTACCACACACATCACACTCAATCTCCTTTGGAGCATGAAGCTTCATGTGCCTAGTCAAGTTAGACTTCTCAGTGAAAGTCTTGTTGCACAAACTGCACTCGTGTCTCTTCCTCTCCATCTTTAACCTTTACAACATGAACAAATATTTATTAATTAAGTTGTCCAATATGTAGCTGTACAAAAGTAGTGTTTTGTTCTGTTTTAGATACCTAGCTAGCTCATGTGTTAATAGTAAGTCTGGTCATTTACTGAGGTAACTGAGGTAACTAAGGTATATAATAGCTTGACAGTCATTTGTTTCACATTTAGAATAGGTTATAGATTTAGTCAAATGCTGTCATGATGATAAAAGTGATAAAATGTGCAGAAATTCTCACAACAATAAGAAGCCAAACTGACAGGTTGTCAATAGCCTATATTATCAATACAGATTAAAAACATGCAAATTCGTGCATATGTAAACAATGGTATTTTTGACGCAGAAAGTTGCCACGTCAGAGAATCTTTTCATTCATCAAAACCAGCACCAAGATGTACACTAAAATATGCACAAAAAAGATTAGACTAGAAATGACTTCTGTAATTATGGTTGTCTCACTGTTAGCGATTGACATGATGCTGATTGGCCCGTTGAGGAAGACACTTGCTCAATGATTGGCGGGTTGAGCACTCAACTGTGCTCAACAGCGCTCAACAGTTAGTTGCGATAGGGACTGGTATGGGAGACCGCCTAGGTGCTATAAGCTTTTTCCTCTCAGCTGTCACCAAAGGGGGGCGCTGTTGCTCCATCGCCGCACACAGGGCTTTGAGGAACAAAAGCTGCAATCATTCCAGCTGTGTCTGTATGCACGCCAGAGAGGTGGCACTGAGACGCCTCACTTTCCGAGTAGTTTTTAGGGTTCCAGTTCTCACTGTTACAGCCTGTAAAAAGCCTGCAATCATCTTATAAGCGCGTGTACACAAATAGCCTGAGAGGTAGGGGCTGTAGTAAGGCTATAGTCTTACTTAGATGTAGACTAATCAGTTGTTGTGATTTTATGAGTCATCTACACATTGATCTCAATATAGCCTAACAATAACCCGCAAGCCAACGCGTCAGCTGTTTCCCAGCTGATCAGTGACATCACACACAAGCTGGACTCTATTTGCCCTGACGCACCAAAGTTTGTCTTCGGAGATTTTAATCATTGTAATTTAAAAAAGACATACTATCAGTATGTTACTTATCCCACCACACAGAGGAACACCATACCTGATCTTTTCAATGGTTCTATTAGTGGGGCTTATAAATCCCTCCCTTTGGTGCTTCTTACCACAATAGTGTGTATCTCATGTCTGTATACAAGCCAGCCTTCAAACGTCTGGAGAAGGAGGAGAGAACAGTGAAAGTCTGGTCAGAGGACAACATCTCCTCCCTCCAGGCATGCTTTGAGTGTACAGAGTGGAACTGCTTTTATGATGTGTGATGATGTAAATGAACTCTCAGACACTATTTCATCATGCATCACATTCTGTGTGGACTCGATAATTCCCACCAAAAAAGTGATCACTTACCCCAATAATAAGCCCTGGGTGACCAAAGAACTTAAAGGTGTTATCAACAAGAAGAAAATAATTTTCTATTCAAGTGACCTCCTGGAGAAAAAAGCAGTCTCTAAAGAAGTTAAGGAGGAAATAAGGAAGGCCAAAATAAAGTATAGGAATAAAATTGAAAGTCAGTATTGATGTGGAGATGTTAGAGCTTAAATTAAATTTGTTTGTAAATTTATAATGAATGAATGTACAGGTTAATATGGCCAATTAAAATACTTTGCAGTATGTTTGCTATCTTGCCAAATCCACAAAAACATTAGCAAAAGACATCCCAAGTGGGTCAGTGATAATACAAAGAAAAAAAGATCCTTGAGAAAATAAGGACTGGACCAGCAGCTCCTCTAGGTTGCAACGTACCAAACATTGTTCCAATCCAGATTATTCATCTTTAGCATATTAACCGTTCACACTTCTCTGCATTTAAGGTCTTCCTCCTTTTTTTCCCCTTCATAATATTGTGTTAATACATAACATATTTGTTCTCAGCAGTCAATTTGTTACAGATCAACTCAACGTTTATGTATTACCTAAAAAACTCAGTTTAAGACAATCTACTATAAAGATAAAATTGACACTGTTATGGTGTGTTCAGGTAACAAAATCAAGTCAAAGGCACTTGTAATTTAAAGTACTTTATTTGATCACAAATGTAACTCTTGTGTACAGTTAATCTTACACCACACAATAAAACTATTTAGAAGATAAATTAGTTGGGTTTAAAAGATGACTTATGTGTTGCTTAAAGGGCTTAAAGAGTGTTTTCCCTTCCACCTCTTAAACACCCTTTCAACCTACTGAACTTTAAATTGCACATTAAGTCACACAAAACCGACTGTGGGCTACATATTGTCATCATTGTTTTTGTTTTATTAAAAACGTTGCTGAATATGCACTCATGCCCGTGACTGCTCTTCAATATCCTGTATGGTCTCTGGCAGGCACCTGTTACGGGTCTCTGGTAGTGTCCTTGCTACAATTGCCCCCAGTATAGCTGCAGAGCACAGGACAAGCTGCGGGAGGTGCTTCCACACCTCATCCAGAAGAAGGATCAGAGGAGCCACTGCTACACCAAATCGACCCATGAAGGAGTTGTAGCCCATACCACTCTGCCTAAAACACATTCATAGACAAAGGAAACTGTGTGACTTCAGCTGCTACTCTTGTGACACAATTTTTTATCATGTGGAAATGTTGCTATACTGTATATAATAAATAATAAACATTATCTATATAGAACCTTTCAAAACAAAACAAATTAAAATGAACTAAAAGCCATAAAAATCCACATTATGCAAATTATGCAACACAATTTGAGTACAACATAAAACTAAAAATAATAAATGAAGTAAAATGTTCAGGCAGTTCAGGTAAAATCAGAGACTAAATCAGGTGAGATGTGATTGTGCCTTTTAATTCTGGTTAAAAGCCTGGCAGCTGATTTCTGTACAGTCTGCAGTTGTTATCTTAGTAGTAGAGAAAAGACTGTTAACAAGAAAGATAACAGTATGTACAACAATAACAGTATGATATAGTACATGCATTTTAGGTTACAAATCCATGAAACGTTTTTAGGCTGACAGAAGAATGATTCAAAGAAAACCATGCACAGTTACCTCACTACAGTGGGATATAGCTCTGAGCTATACAGTATAACAGTTGCAAACGATGCAGAGGAAAGACCTTTGCCAATAACTGCTACCACTGTTCTTACAATCGACATATCTGAGAGAAGATAAATGCATTGTTAGAGTTTATATAATCTTAAACAACAAAATGACCAAAGGCTTAGATGTAAGTCTGGAAATAAATGAATATCCACCTTTAGGTACCATGATGTTGATTCCGAGACAGACTCCAACCAACAGTAGAGCTCCTACCTCGGTACTTCTCCTGCCTATCTTATCCAGTAAGAAGTAAACTGATATTTTGGCTGGGAGCTCGATGACAGCGTAGGTAAATTGAGTGAGATAGATATTGAGCCCAAAACCTGTGACGTTGAAGCTGATACCATAAAATGACATTGCCCCACAGAACCTAAAGAAAGAGAAATTGCAAACCTTTTTTAAATGACTCTAATCCAAAAAAACATGTTGCGACTTAAAATCGTAAAACATACAGACCAAAGTGTGCCAGTACGCAGGGCCAGTTTCCTCATTTTTGGTGTTCGTATCAGATCGAGGTAGGAATAAACCCGATCTCTTTTCTCTGTCACAATCGTGGACAATGTCTGAAAGAATGCAAAGCAACATTATTTTCTAAAACATTTGATATTAAAAAACATGCAAAGAATCATTTAAAGGCACAAGATTATGTCATTGACTCTTATTTGCTGACTTCAACATCTGGAATATCCTAACCTCTGTATTAAGGTTGTCGGTTAACCCCTCAGCCACCTGGCTGACTCTGGTATCCACCTGATATTAAATGCAAAGATGGTTTTGTACGTACATCACCAACAAATTGGGTTGATTTTGTGCATAACAACAAAACAACAAAGAATACAAAAGAAAAACAGAGTTGTTGTCGACACTGAATTCTGCAAGATCCCAAAAGTTTAATGAGGCAACATTTCTATCATCAAGATATGTATTTGTCTGTATTTCTGTGTCCATCTGTATTTATCACCTGCTTTCCCGTCAATGCTTGTAGAGAAATACCTTGATGGTTGAAACTACTCAAATTGATAAAAAGACAAGTGCTTCTGTTGGACTAAAAGTTTTTGATATTTTTAGTCGTACCTCCAGGTAATGATAGCCAAGATTACAGGTAAGGTGACACTAACAGTCAGCCACCCGCCAGTCATTCACAAAGTAAGCAATAGCTGCAACTCCCATATTCCCAAACGTCCAGGATAAGTTGTCAATCACTCCCACCAGCTTCCTGTGCTCGATGTCTACCCACTCCACGCCTGTAAAAAACAAGGAGCTTGTCACTTTGCAAGGATCAGAGAAAAGCTTTACTACAACGCTTTTTAGAATTTATAGGCCTGCATTTGGTAACCCTGAATTCTGAAATCAACACAATATAGGATATGTTTTTTTCTGTGAACATCACGTAGGATGAAGAAAAAGCACTCGCAACAGCAAACAGCATTCCTGACACATATGACACCAGCAGCATGATCCTTCGGCCAAACCTACGGAAAGTCGGGAAATCTCCAAATGTAATTTATCGATGGGTTGAAAACACTTGGTGATTAAATATTTAGGTTGACAGCCAAGCTGCAATACCTGTCACTCAGACTCCCAAAGGACATGGCTCCGAACATCACTCCAACAAAGAAGATGGTAGCAGTTGCTTTGTTTTCTCCTCTTTTATCACACACCAAGTCCCACTTGTACAAAAACAAAAAAAGAAAGAAAAAGGTTCAGAAAAAAATGTGCTCACGATGGTGAAGAAGTGCTTTTACGTTTGTTTAATATTGTACAAATGAAAGAAATTTAAGTCACCTGTGAGGTCAGAGTAGACTTGAAAGTGCTGTTATCGTACACCCATCCATTCTGGCAGGACACTGTAGGTAGGTCAGTAATGTCGGAGGAGTTGGACAGCAGTTGATACTGAGGCTCTGCAAACATCTTACAGGAGCTCAGACTCCCATCCTCCTGGACTGGGATGCTAACAGCGAGCCTCTCCGGCAGGGATAAATTGCTAAAAATACCTCCATCATCCAGAGAGCTGATGTCGCAGTGGTGAGAGGGAACAGCTGCTATGAAGTTGTTTAGCATGAAGTGGCAGGGCAAAGTGAAGCGGCTAATGAAGCTGATTACGATGATCATTTTCTGAAATCTTCCAAATCCATTAATATCAGCAAGAATATTCTCAAACTTCATTGTGGCCCAATATGTGTAAAATATCTTCCTTTAAAACTGGGAAAAAATCTTTCAATGCGAATGACAGCACACTACAAGTGGACAGACAACTCGCCACCAGACAAGGCAACCTTTGGCATTTGACTATCCAAAGGGCTTCTGGATTACAGCTGAAATAAGTGAATATTTTACCTCACTTAACCACTAAAATAACTCTTGTCTATGTAACTGTGAAGTGTGCAGTCATGGTAATAGTTCGAGCACGAGACATCATTTTATTTTATTTCCATGTACTTCCTAAATATTGTTTCTTTATTGCATTATATGGAATATAAAAGTAGTCACAAATCTGTATTTTTGATGCAAAATTCAGCATTGTTACAATCAAAAACATTTTTTTCAGGAGAGGAGAAGAATTTATCCCAAACACAAAACACACACGATGTTAGTTTGAAAGTAAGCAGCTAACTTTGTGCATATTGTTAAATGCAGTTGCTTAATGGTCAACAATGGGTTAAAGAGTCACAACTCTCACTGGCATACCATTAGAACAACTTTGACTTTTTGAACAAAGCTTTGTCATGTATAACAGTGGAAGACTTGTCCTGTGTAACCCACCCCTACACACCTAAATACATAAATGTGAAAAGAAATGATGCCTTAAACAGCAAATATGTCAACATGCGTATCATTATATATCATTATACATATCTAGGTATTATGAACACCATGTCTTCAAGCCCTGAAGAGTTAAAATAACGTCACCATTAATATTCACAGTGTATTTATGCAGCCACACATTCTCACAGAGATAAAGTACTTCACTGTAAATTATTTCCAATGCTAAAATGGAACTCGCCCTAACTGTCAGAGTGACTCATGGAAATGTTATATAATATGCAACTAATTAAGTCATTAAGTGTGTGACTTGGTGTGGAGCTGTCTATGCTCTTCTCAAGTTTTGATTCCTCTTTCTGGTTTTGTCTGTTGTTTTCCACTGCTGAGCTGCCATTCATCGTTGACCTTAAAAGTCAGAATGTTGTCAGAAATTAGATATACATAACCAGGGGCCACATGTTGGCTACGGGCAAATGTTCATTGGAAA
The DNA here is from genome assembly GCF_027409825.1 of Scomber japonicus. NCBI lineage: Eukaryota > Metazoa > Chordata > Actinopteri > Scombriformes > Scombridae > Scomber > Scomber japonicus. The sequence continues at coordinate 461,366 of NC_070581.1, forward strand.
GTATGAGTATCTGTAGCTGCAGATGTCTCCAATGATCTCTTCAGTTTCATTTGCTGCTGACTGTCCTCACATTGCTGACTGTCCTCACATTGCTCAGCTGTAAAGTAAATATTTCAAATGTGGCTTTTATGCAGTTGACTGAATGATAATTTATATATATATATATATATATATATATATATATATATATATATATATATATTTAGTTGAGTCAGTTAGTAGTTTGAAATGAGATCCAACAACCAAGTGTGGCAAAATGAGGGAGAGTTATCAACTATGCCAACTTGTGGCAGAATGAGGGAGAGTTATCAACTACGCCACCTGGGGATTAACCAAGGGGGGAGTTGTGGGTTCTCCGAGTGAGGACCACTTCCGCGTTCTAACCGACCAACAAAGGATTCTGTGTTGCAGTTTTTTCGGTGAGTAAACCGTAGTACTATTTTACCCATAGACTGTATAACATATATTTTACCTGGATTTTGGCACTGTATAATGACTTTATGACAGATGACCAGAGCAGCTAATGTTAGCTGCTGTTGCGGTGTGTTTTGTGTTCTCAGAGTCCGTTTAATGCGGGATATAATATAGAATATACATAATGTTGTGTATTATCTTTCATTTAATATTATTATTATTATTATTATCTTTCGTTTAATAATACTTATATACAGTGTCAAGAGTAACTTAAATGAATAAATTAATAGCCTAATTAATGCCACACTGCAAAAAGCAAGCTTCTAATTCAGAGAATGTGTGATCTGTGTTGTATTGGTGATACTGATTTCAGAAATGTTCAAAAACAAGATCAGAGCACCCATAAATAAATACAATATATATTTCTTATCATATTCATTGTTGGTATTATTATTAAAGGAAGAACTTTTTATTAAGCAAAGCCCTTTTTATTACTCCATATTCTCAAATAGCTCTTAGTATCATAAAGGTTTATGACCTCTGATCTATAAGTTGCTGAGCATCTATATGTGTCATTTTAAAAGTTTCCCTCTAGGTGATCCAGACAGGCTGGACAAGTGGGCCGTCAGCATGAGGAGACAGAACTGGACCCTGCTCTCCAGCCCCAATCCTCCCTGTGCTTTCAATAAAATCTGTATTGAGCGTGAACTCAGCGTCTGCCACCTGTTGTCACAGATACTCAGAAATGTTTTTTTCTGACTTTCTTAAAACTATATGTATAACATGCATCTCAAACCTTATTAAAATCAGTTAATCATGTGGAGAGATTTCTCATGCAGGTAGATAATTATCTACATATTAGAGTTCTACTGTTAGTAAAGGTAAGACACAGACATATGATTTAGCACATTTGAAAAAAACGTTTACTGGTAAAGACTTTCTAAGGTTCCATGGGAACCCTGGAAAGGTCAGAAAACAGAGACACTGTTGTGAGAATTTTTACAATTTTCAGTAAAACTTTGCAATTGGTGGGTAAAAACTTGAGCTTTAATGCTTAATATTTGTGTTTAAGTTGATATTCCTTTTAACTGACTATGACATTTTTAACATTTTCAATAAGTGTAGAAGACAAAAGGAGTGCAATTATGAAAATAATTTATTTGAACATGAGGTACTCTTTAAATGAACAAACAAAACAATCAGTATATATAATAAATAATAAATAAACTTTTAAAATAAAATAAAAAATAGGGGCAGTGTTTGGCTCGGTTGGTGGAGCGCCCGCCCCATGTGAGGCTGTAGTCCTTGCGGTCCGGGCGTGGAAGCTGGCCGGGGCCTGGTCTGGGCAACCAGCAGAGGCTGGACGGGGCCTGGGTGCCTGGCCGGGGCCTGCTCTGGGGCCTGGGCAGCTTTCTTTTCCATTTTCTAAATATAAAGAAAGACAAACATGTAACCAGTGGTGTACAAAGTATTGAAATGCCTTACTTCAGTAAAAGTAGCCTACTAATACCACACTGTGAACATACTCAAATACTACAAAGACAAAGGCATTCAAAACCTCACTTTTGTGAAAGTGTTAACATTAAGTTTTATCTGCAAAATGCAATTAAGTATAAAAGTAAAAACGGTCCCTCTCTGTTTTACTGTTATAGAATGTTTGTGGATTGATATCACTGATGAATCACTGCATATGATGCATTTTATTGCTGAGGCTGTTTAAGTTTAGCACAATTTAACAATTAAATATACTATGAGTCGATTTATCTATATCTATCCCTGTCATGTGAGTATGGGGTGCCGTTTGTAAAGCGGCTCACGCTGAAAACAACATCAACATTTTGTCACATTTAGCTTCAAACCATGTTTAAAAAACTGGTGTGAATTTTTGCACATTTACAACAATATTTGTCAACTTAGAGATATTTTAAATATTTAAATCCAAATGTTAAATGTTAGATTTAAATGCTAAATATAAATCTAAATGTTAAATCTAAATCAAAATGTTAAATCTAAATCTAAATCTAAATGTTAAATCTAAATGTTAAATCTAAATCTAAATGTTAAATCTAAATCTAAATCTAAATGTTAAATCTAAATCTACATGTTAAATCTAAATGTTAAATCTAAATATAAATCTAAATGTTAAATCTAAATGTTTCGAGTGAAACTAAATATTTAGCTAATATGCAAATTCAAATGCCGGTAACAGGAAGTACCAAAATAAAAGCTTGAGGAGGTCAGAGTGTGTTTATAGTGGCAAATAACGAATAAACCCCATCTTATCCAGGGAAATGGACTCTTGGACATGGATTATCGTGATAATAACTACCTAAAATAAGAAACACGGTTGGAGAAACTTTATTTGAAGAGTACTGAGTGAGTTTTTAGTGTCACTTTTATGAAGGGTGCCGGACTTATGACCTGTAGCCACTACAGCCAGCCACAAGGGGGCTCACTATGACTGATCTGTCATCCTACACCCTCGCTCCTCCACCCGCTAAAGCTACTCGCGCTGCCCCCAGGGGACTCAACGCCCCCGGAGCCGCAACTGGGGTGCGCTGGGGGGGGTCGAGCTGAGGGATTTCATCAGGCTGATGATACTGAAAGTGATTTTGTCTCTGATTTTCACCAGATTTAAAATTGTATCAAAATTTGCCGTTAAAAAAAACTGTAAAACAACAAGCCAGAAGCTCCAGCTCTGGAGAAACAGATAGCGGACACTCCCAGAGCGCTCCCCGAGAATGGTGCGTCGCCACCCGGGTAAAATACGTGAGGGAGACGGCTGCGAGATTTGGCGCTTTTTTCAAAACTCTGATCTAAAATATCAGATTATACCACTTTCCCTTGGTCGGTTGAGGTCCAGTAAAAAGTATAATGGTCTTTTAACTCTCCTCTAGGCATATATGTATTATAATGTCATGTTTTTTTTACACAGAAAGTCACTTGATCATGCCTTTTAGCCGACATGTCACAAAAACTGTACGGTACATGGCCATATAAAATTAAAAAAATGCTCCAGCGAACTATAAGCAAACAAATCAATGTTGGTCCCATTCAAAGGCAGACATTTTATTGCAGTTTTTCAACATTTTTTATGACGGATATTAGCGGTCCCTCACTAAAACAGGCCATGAAAAGATTGAATTATAATAAAATATTGATAAAAGTACACATTATTCATTAGAAGACACCTAACCCTAAGCAACAAATATGTATATTGTAATACCTATTTTAACTTTATCATGGTGGTGTCATTTCTAACAGGATCTGAGGGTTAAGATGAGTTTTGGTCCCCAGCGGACTTATTTAACTTTATTTCTTATGTAGTATAACCTCAACAAAACATTAATCATTATTTCAAGAGCTGCAGCATTATATATTTGTTTTATAAGGAACTTAATGTTACCTGCGGTCGAGTCGGTCGCTGTCAGGTCGCTGTGCTGGAGGCTGGACTGCCGTGTAGCTGCTGCCAGTAGCTGCTTGTTAGCCTAGCCTAGCTGATTAGCCTTAGGCTAGCTCCGTTCGGTGCGGTTAATTCGAGTTCAGTGGGCAGGATCTCGGCCGGCTGACCCCGGCTGACCCGTAGAGTTATCGCCTCTCCTCCAAATATGGAAAATACACGCCCACTAAAATCCAAGATGGCGCAGTCCTAATGCCCATAGTAGAGGCACAAAACACACTCCCCCAAACCAATGGGTGACGTCACGGGTGCTACGCCCATTCTTTTTACAGTCTATGGGATTAACACCCAGGAAATACACCAACCCCTAGGTCACGCAGATTCGCTCACAGAGGATGGAGACGGACTTCACAATATACAAAGTTTATTGATGAAAAATTGTAATAATTAAAATGACATGCTAATACACAGCCTGAGTGCCAAACAACCAAAATTATATTAATTGCGGTAACAGAAATAATAAATCAATAAATTAACAAGTAAATAACAGGAACAGGGCTAGGATCTAGATGACCGACAGACTACACAAAACCAAAAGGAACGAAGGAAAACAACACAAATCAAAGAAAACCACTACAAACCAAATCACCACGTGTCACACCAAATGAAGGGGAGTGCAAGGGGAACCACCACCCGGGGGCCTGCCGCACACTATGCCAGCTCCTGTCCTGGAAAAGAAAAGAATTATAATACCGCATACAGGAAAACAACTCACACACACACACACACGAGAATAAAATTTACTACACAATGGGCAAAAAAAACCAACCACCAATACACAGAATACAAAAAATAAACAGCAAACAATGAAACAAAACACCAAAACTCAGCTGTGGACGGGTACCAGGAATGGTAACTGAATTACAGACAGGTCCACAGCTGAAAACAATAAAAAAATATACAAGAAAGAAAATAATCTAAACCAATAAACAAAAATAATAAATAAGGAAATTAATCAAACAAAAGTTGTGGTGAGAGGATAAGTCCCAAAGCTGCGTGAGCAGCGGACATTAACGAGATTGTCCCGTTAAATCAGACCATATCCAGTGGCAACAATAACAGTAAATGGAGCGACAGCACCAGGGCTGGAGGCCGTAAAAAGTCATCTCCCGGATTGCCCAGTTAGCAGTGCACTTCCCTGGGCACATGGTTCAAGTACCCCATTACCCTGTTGGGCAACAGGTTGGGGAAGACGATGAACATTGGAATGTTGGCCGGCATTGGAGCGACCAGTTCGACGCAACACTGGCTGAGAGGGCCTGGGTCAGGCTGAGCATCTGCTGGGGCCATCGCAGTAAGCCCAATAAAGCAGGGTTGGACTGGTGCCTCACTGGCAACAACTGCAGAAGTTTCACGGGCCAGCAGCCATAGCTCACCATCTCTAAATGGAGAGTGCTGTGCTGCTGAAGCAGGTGGAGATGGCACTCTAGGGGGGGGCGAGCACTGGACAAGACCTGGGCCTTCAGCATGCCTCGGTGCACCTGCCGAGCCCTATGCAGCTCTTCCACAGGGGCAATGGTATAAACCGTTCCGTCGCCTGATGGGACTTTCAGCACCTGATAAATCACTGATCTCCATTTATCATGGAGCTTGTGCCGACCCCTAACACCACGGTCTCGGAAGTAAACCAGCTGGCCCACCTGCAGAGGGACATCCCGAACATGCTGGTCGTACCGCTCTTTCCGTCGGCTTGCAGCAGCCAACAACCTCTCACGAGCATTATCAAAGGCCACCTTGAGCCTTTCCTGATGTTCCGTCATCCAGTCCTGCACTTCCCTGGTTCAGGGGAAGCCTAGGCTCTCGCCCGAACATCAAAAAGAAGGGCGACTCTCCTATACTTTGATGTGGTGTAGTGTTATAACAAAACAACACCTGCGGGAGACAAGAAACCCAATCCCGCTTCCGGGAGGCTGGCAACGTCCGCAGTAGATCATGAAGAGTTCTATTAAGTCGCTCACGCTGCCCGTTGCCGGCTGGATGGTAAGGAGTGGTTCGCGATTTATCTACCTCATACAAGCGACAGAGCTGTTGAATCAAGGAGCTCTCAAAGCTTCAACCTTGGTCAGAATGAATATGACTTGGGATACCAAATTTGAAGAACCATTCGGTCAGCAAGACCTGAGCCACAGTTGCTGCCTGCTGATCCCAGGTTGGAACGGCCACTGTGTACTTGCTAAACACATAAGTCATTACCAGAACATTCTCCAATCCATTCCGTGAGGGTTCTAACAATGTGAAGTCGATGGCGACAATCTCGTTTGGCTGAGATGCCAGGAGATGACCCATGAAACCATGGGGCACTGACCCCGAGTCCTTGGCAACCTGGCAACGCTCGCATGTCTGAACCCACTGCTTGATGTCGGCAGACATCCCCGGCCAGTAGCAGCGCTGCCGCACCAATTCAGTGGTGCGCTCAATGCCCTGGTGACCATGGTCTTGGTCCAACTGGTAGGGTAGGTAGGACAAGCTGGTGGTAATCCTCCCCCCAGCCGGACAAAATGTCCGGCGGTACAATACACCCTCCAGCTCAACCAAGCGGTCCCACTGTTTCAGGAGTGTCAATGCAGCAGGGGGAAGTTGCTGCCTTTCGTCATGAGTAGGCTTAGCCTGCTTCCTCCAAAAGGGCAGAAAATGGTCACACAAAAGAGCATCCACCTCCTGCAAAGAACGGAGGTCCAATGGGGAATGGCCCCGAAAGACAGACACCATTGACTGGATGGCAGGCACCACTGGGTCTGTGCCTGAAGTTGGTGGGAAGAGCAGTGGGACTGAAGTCCCATGTAGCACATGTTCAGCCAGATACTACCGGGAGAGAGCATCAGCGTTCCTATTGACGCGCCCGGAGCGATACCTGATGTCAAAATCAAAGACAGCCAATTGGGCCGCCCACCGCTGCTCTGTGGCCCCCAACTTAGCTGAATTAAGGTAGCTCAACGAGTTGTTGTCTGTGAAAACCACACACTTGTGCCCCAACAAATACTCTCGAAACTTCTCTCCCATTGCCCACTTAAGCGCAAGGAACTCTAGCTTCATTGAGCTGTAGTTATCCATGTTGCGCTCCGTGGGCCGAAAGCCTCTGCTGGCAAACGCCACTGGCCGAACACCATTATCCGCCTCCTGTGAAAGGACAGCCCCTAGTCCACTGTGACTAGCATCAATCTCTAAGATGAATGGACGTGAAAAATCAGCATAGGCCAACACTGGGGCTGAAACCAACTTCGCCTTTAAGGCCTCAAAGCTTTGCTCACACTGGGGTGTCCATGCAGAGCTCGGTAGAGGGAATGCGTCCTTCCGTGTCTTGCAATTAAGTAGGCGGTAGTCAACACACATACGGAGACTACCATCCTTTTTACGCACAAGGACAATGGGGGAAGGGAAGGGGCTATGCTTTCCCGGATCACCTTGGCTTCAAGTAAGTGATCTATGTGAGCCTTCACCTCCTCATACTCAGAGGGAGGAATCCGTCGGTACCGCTGTCTCACTGGAGCATCATCAAGCAAGGGGATTTCATGAGATAAGGTTGGTACAACCCAAGTCACCATTGTGGTTGGAGAAAACTGCATGATATTTCTGCAGCAGATTTTGCACCTCCATCTGTTCTTGTTCTGCTAAGGCAGATAGGTCCACAGCTTCCACCCCGCCTGACACACCAGCAGCTGCCTGGGAAGAGACTGATGCTGTTGTGGACCTCACCTCTGTCACACCAGCCGGCAAGCTGATGACCTGGGCACTAGTTAAAACCCCAAGGCCAGTACATGGATAGAGGAGGACGTCAGTCGTCCCCACATTGACCACTGGGATGTAAGCGGTACCGCGGACAACCTGGACAAGACAAGGGGAAGCCAGGAACCCTGCTGCCAGGCCGGACTCCGCTGGTTCAGACAACACGGCTTGACCTGCCAGCTGCCACAAGCTTCATTACTCTCCCAGGTATGCGTACTGCCCGCCTGCCCCGAACCCTGGCGGTCCCAATGATGTTCCCCTGACATTCGGTGGCAGCCTGATGGCACCGTTGCAGAGCTTTGAGGACTGGGCCTGGAGCTTGAACCACTGAGGGAGAGTCGAAAAGAGCGGGACCATACACTGCAAAGAGTTCCCGATAACATCTACGGATGATATTGCTTCCCAAGATCCCAGGGACAGCAGATGACCAGGATTCCACAACCAGGGACCACCTTCCCACACAGTGTCACAGCAAGCTCCAAATAGCCAATGTATGGAATACAAAGACCGTTGGCTGCCTGTAGCTGCAGCCAATTACAAGACCGGAGGCGCTCATGGCCCCACGACGCAAAATGTTCTACAAAGAAACTCTCATTGATCGTGGACACCATGGACCCGGTGTCCAACAAGCATCGGACAGTGACCCCACCCATCAAAACATAAATATGTGGACAGGGCACCATTATTTGATCGATGAGATCGTGTGGTGAGCCTCCAACCTCCCCATCTGAGCTTTGGCTCTGCAGCTCAGCGGGCATCAGTTTCCCGGCTGCAGTGAGGAGCGGGAAAATCCAACCAGATTAGAAGATCGGCCAGTGGCAGAGCCAGCACGGGGACAGGGGGAAACCCGCTCACCGTCACACTCGCTGGCATAGTGGCCTGGCTGTTGACACCTTCTACAAATCAAAGGCCCATTGCGAGGAGGCCGAGATGGTAAAGGACGGGCCTGAAAAGAAGGTGCTGTAAGCTTTTGAGCAGTGTCTCTGTCACCGAGTGGAGTGACTGAGACAGGGTGCAAGACCCAACCTTTTCTAGTAGGGGAGCGACCACCACAAACAACAGACCGGATTGGAAATTTCTTTTAAAAATATATTTTATTAAACAATCAATAAAAATAAAATAGGTCGTTTTTATGAGTCCATTTAAAAGAGTCTACCTTTCTTTATGAGTCCATTAAAATAGTCCACCTGGTTTGTGTTGCTTCCAGACCCAGGGACACGTTGAGCTCTTGGACCGCAGGTATGTAGATAGCTTTAAAGAGAAGGAGAGCATATGATGACCATCAGAATGTTTAGCCTATCAATCTTCAGTTGGTAAGATGTACAGGGCAGAAATAGTCTTGGTGGGGGATGGATAATTAATAATAAAGCTTAAACACAAAATAAACAAAAGCCAACTCAGGGCAGGTCAAAATAAATAAACAGCCAAACAGTTGGAAAACAAATTTCACTGTACTCAAAACAAGCCCCCATCCAAGCTATTTAGTAAATCCATGTAAGTAACTGAGGTCAGATTCCTTTAAATTAATACAGAGATAGAAAGGGTACTTAGCTGGAGGAAGGGTGGAACGCGTCCCCACCCCTCCACTGTCTCCTATGGCTTCCCCCTCTTGCACCGTGCGCTCTCTTTCTTGGTCAGCCTGACGTATCAACGGCGTCTTCTCCTTCAGTGGCGATTCCTGTCGCTCCACAGTTTCTGTGTTCCCAAACCGACTCACTCCAGTCGTGACAACCATCGGTTTATGCTCAATCCTTCCTTCGGTCCGGCCGTATCACCTGTTTACGTCAGCCAAGCTGCTCCATGTCCTCCTTCACCGCCTGCTGCTCCTGACTAAAAAAGAAAGTGAAGCACCCACAGCCCTCCCCCAAGTGCTACCCAATTACGCACATGCAGGTGATCAGGTAATTATCGCCGCAGGTAGATGGACAGACACCCACACACACACACACACACACACACACACACACCCTATCACCCTGTGACATGTCCAAACCTTTGACTGGTACTGTACATAACGTCCATATGATTAAAACAAATAAAATACGTATACATATTCATAGGACTAGAGAGGATTCCCAATACTGAACAGCCAATAAGTGTCCTGGACAACAGCTGCAAATTATAGTTTTAGATCTTTCTATATCATTGTATCTTAATGTTTAAAATTTGGCATTCAGATTTTTATATTTTATTTTGTTTTGCTTTTTGATTGCTTTTTTCTCTTTCTCCCATCAATGTTAATTCTGTAACTAAATGTAATGTCAAATGAAACCTGGTCATCTCATCAAGGCCTTACTTAGATATACAGACCCTTTCCAAAAAATTAGAATATCATGGAAAAGTTGTTTAATTTCCATAATTCCTTTCAAAAAGTTAAACTTTCATAGATTATAGATTCAGGGCACACAATTTAAATGATTTCAAGTATTTATTTGTTTATTTTTACATCATTTGGGCTTCCAGCTCATAAAACCCACGAAAACAGGAATTCAAAAAATTTGAATACTGTGAAGAAATCACTATTTACTTCTCAGTTTTTGCAGAAATAAAAGAAAGAAATTAGGATCACATCAAATCAATCAAAATATGGTACTTTCAAAACGATATGTCAATATTCAATACTTGGTTGCCTGCCTCGATGGGACGTGGCATTGAGGCAACCAGCCTGTGGCATTGGGAGTTATGGAAGCCCAGATTTCCTTGATGCTTGCTGTCAGCTCTTCTTTGTTGTTGGGTCTGGTGCCCCTCATTTTCCTCTTGAGAATACCCCATAGATTCTCAATGGGGTTTAGGTTAGTGATGGGAACGGCAGTTCTTTTTACTGTACTGAATCTTTAGAATCCGTTCATTAAAATGATTTGTTCAAAAGATTCGTTCACCGAATCGTTCAGTGCTCTCCAACTCCCTGAACTGATAAACAGCCAAATAATCCGTCATTCAGTTCATGATTCAGCCCTGAGGTTCACGTTCACTTACTGAGGGACGGTGCGTTCAAGGACTATATTATACAATCATTCGCGGGAGACGCAGCGCTGCTTATACATGCACTAAAAATATTACACAGTGAAAGTGTCCTCTGTGCACAGTAAAATAACATAACATGATGCTACACTGATGTTAGCAACACAGCACTAATGTTAGCAGTACATGTACTGAACGTGAATCAACTCCTCAGCCCTCAGTGCCCTGAGTCAGTGAGTGACTGACACAGCGCCACTTTCAGCAGTTCGCGAACGTGATTCGTTCGCGAACGATTCATTGAACGACATGCTGAGGACGTGAATCTCGTTCACGTACTGTGCTGAAAGTGGGCTGAATCATAAACTGAATGACGGCGAATCACGTTTGCGAACGAATCATTGAACGACATGCTGAGGACATGAATCTCGTTCACGTACTGTGCTGAAAGTGGCGCTGTGTCAGTCACTCACTGACTAAGGGACATTCAGTACCTGTACCGCTAACATTAGCGCTGTGTTGCTAACATCATTGTAGCATCATATTATGTTATTTTACTGTGCACAGAGGACACTTTCACCGTGTAATAATAATAATAATAATAATCACGTCCTCCTCACAGTTCTCTGTGTGCAGGCGAGTGAGTGAGTCGCGGCAGTTCCACTCTCGACCGGCAGCCATGCTCGCGGCTGAGCTCAACCGAACTGAATTGAGAAAGGAACGAATCAGTTCATGAAGTGATTCAGTTCACTTCGTTCACTCAAAAGATTCGTTCGTTCGAACGACATGTTCGCGAACGACACAACACTAGTTTAGGTCCGGCTGGCCAGTCAAGCACTGTGATAGCATGAGCATCAAACCAGGTTTTGGTGCTTCTGGCGGTATGGGCAGGGGCCAGGTCCTGCTGGAAGATGAAATCTGCATCTCCATACAGATCCTCAGTAGAAGGAATCATGAAGTCCTGAACTCTAAAACATTCTGGTAGACTGCTGCAGTGACCTTGGATTTAAGAAAGCAGAGTTTACCAACACCTGCACCGGACATTGCAGCCCAAATCATGACTGACTGTGGATATTTCACACTGGACCTCAAGCAGCTTGGGTTCTGTTCCTCACCCGTCTTCCTCCAAACCCTTGGACCTTGATTCCCGAATGAAAGGCACACTTTACTTTCATCGGAAAAGAGGACCTTGGACCACTGGCCAACAGTCCAGTCCTTCTTCTCCTTGGCCCAGTTGAGACGCTTCCTACGTTGCCTCAGGTTTAGAAGTGGCTTGACCCGAGGAACCCGACAGTTGTAGCCCATCTCCCGGATGCGTCTGAATGTGGTGGTTTTTGAAGCTGTGACTCCGGCCTCATTCCACTCTTTCTGGATCTCTGCCAGATTCTTGAATCTTCTCTGTTTGATAATCCGCTGAAGCCCACGGTCATCTCTTTTGCTGGTGCATCTTCTCCTGCCACATTTTGCCCTTCCACTAGACTTTCCATTGATATGCTTGGACACAGCACTCTGTGAACAGCCAGCCTCCTTAGCTATGAACTTTTGTGGCTTACCCATCCTATAGGAGGGTATCAATGATGGTCTTCTGGCCAGTTGTCATGTCTGCAGTCTTCCACATGTTGAATCAAACTGAGACAACTGAACCAAACTGAAGCAATTTAATTAAAAAAATAAAATTTGGGCTGACTTCTTCACAGTATTTTAATTTTTTGAATTCCTGTTTTCATGGGTTTTATGAGCTGGAAGCCCAAATTATGTAAAAATAAACAAATAAATACTTGAAATCATTTAAATTGTGGGCCCTGAATCTATAATCTATAAAATGTTAACTATTTGAATGGAATTATGGAAATTACACAACTTTTCCATGATATTCTAATTTTTTGGAAAGGGCCTGTAGATATCAGTTGTGTCATCCACACATGAATCTCATCAAGGTAAGGCTATAGCCTTACTTAGATGTAGGTTCTGTAGTAAGGCTGTAGCCTTACTTAGATGTAAGTTCTATAGTAAGGCTGTAGCCTCACTTAGATGTAGACTAATCAGTTGTGATTTTATGAGTCATCCACACATTTATCTCATCAAGGTTAGGCTAAGACAGTCATTTGCGTTTTATTGCATGACATAAGTATTTGATACATCAGAAAAGCAGAACTTAATATTTGGTACAGAAACCTTTTTTTGCAATTACAGAGATCAGACGTTTCCTGTAGTTCTTGACCAGGTTTGCACACACTGCAGCAGGGATTTTGGCCCACTCCTCCATACAGATCCTTCAGGTTTCGGGGCTGTCGCTGGGCAATACAGACTTCCAGCTCCCTCCAAAGATTTTCTATTGGGTTCAGGTCCGGAGACTAGCTAGGCCACTCCAGGACCTCTCCACCAAAACGCTCTATCTTTTGTCTCATCAGACTGGTTTAGTTTAGTTTAGTTTATTTGGATCCCCATTAGCTGTTACCCAGGCAACAGCTACTCTTCCTGGGGTCCATGTTAAAATAAATACAACCAATTACATTACAATTACAATATAACATAAATGCATACCTAAAAAGAATGACCCCCCCCCCCCACCCCCACCCCCTTTAAAACAGTGACTTCAAACTTCGTACAATTCCATTAAAACCAGCTTACATAATTGGTATCAAAACACACAAATAATTGAGACAACACTATAAACAACAAACAATCAAACAAGAAACAAAAAACAATGAAAACAAACAAACAAACAACAACCAAGCAATGATACATTAAATATTTTGCTGGCCTCCACCCAAGAATAACCTTTTTATATGTTTTTTAAAACGTTCTTTATTTCCTAATGGGGGCATGTTTATCAGCTACCTCTAAGAACATTTCTGTAAATAGTTCCAGTGCTTTGTCCACATGTTTTATTGAACAGACTTTATCCCATTGTATCTTATTTATGTCCCCAATGAATTCATTTTTACAAAAAGATTTCAAAGATCTCTGGAAGAGAACTTTAGGTCCAACTTTTGGAACTTTGGATTTCCTAACAATTGCCACCAGATTATGATCACTGAAGCCAACTGAGATTGATACAGCCTTTGAGCACATTTCTGTAGCATTTGTAAAGATGTGGTCGATACAAGTAGCAGATTTTTGTCCTGCACTATTTGTATACAATCGAGTAGGTACGTTCAACATTTGAGATAAGTTACACACTTTTGCAATCACACTCAGTTTTCTTTTCAAAGAACATGTTGCTGACAGCCAGTCAATATTCAGATCCCCAAGAAAATAGATTTCTCTCTCGCAGTCTGTAGCCTTCTGCAACATTAAGCATATTTCTTCTAAGTACTGAACATGTGCACAAGGTTGCCTATAACAACACCCTAAAAGAAATGGTTTGGTGTGAGGTAAATGTATTTGAATCCACAGTGCCTCAATATCTGATGTCAAAAGGTCGCCTCTTGTCTTAACAGGTATATGATTTTGGACATATATTGCCACACCACCACCATAGCTGTTCCTATCATTCCTGAAAACATTATATCCTGACACAGCAATTTCATTTACACCTATTGTTGAATCTAAGTGAGTTTCTGAGATGGCAAGTATGTGTAAATTCTCATTCTTAAGTAAGGAAGTGATTTCATGAACTTTGTTTCTTAGACTACATATATTGAGATGGGCAATTTTTAAGCCCTTCTTTGGTAATTTAAGAGACATGATAAATAATTCCCAAATGTAAAATTCTATGTTCCATTTTTACTTATTTTGGTTTCTGTAAGTGCCATTTTTGGCTTTTGATGGTCTCACCGCTGTCTTGGGGTGCTGCTGCGGGGGTGTATGATCAGCCTGTCGTGTCGCAGAAAAGCAATGTCCCCTCTGTCTCGAGCAGCTCTCAATTTAGGCAAGGCAAGGCAAGGCAGTTTTATTTATATAGCGCATTTCATACACAATGGCAATTCAATGTGCTTTACATAAAACAGAAAAACATGAAATTTGAGAAACTTAAAACATACAATTAAACCCCCCCCCCACAATAAAAACAAAGTACAGAAAAATAGAAAGACATAAATAAAATGATTGCAGCATAAAATAATAAATTAGCTTTAAAATCATTAATCATTAATAATTTAGGCATCAGTTCTTTTCTTTTCTGTCGGACAGCATCTGTATAGTCCTCATTTATGTAGATCATTGAGCCTTTGAGGCATTTGGCCCTCTGAAGAATCATTGATCTGTCCTTGTACTTTACCAACTTGACTACAATCGACCTGGGTCTGCTGCCCCCGGACACAGGTTTCCCTGCACGGTGTGCTTGCTCCACCTCAATCGTCCCCTGCAGTTGTAGTTTCACCACAAGGACCCTCTTTACCTTTTCCTCTGAATCTGCCCAGGTTTCTCCTGGTGTCTCCTCGATTCCATCTATGATCAAGTTGTTTCTTCTGGACTGACCCTCCAGATAATCCAACTTGTCGGTGGCGGCCAACAGACTCTCACATATCTTGAAAATTTCTGATTGCATGTCTTTACAGTGATCAGTCTGTTTTATAATACCCATTTTAATGTCATCCACCTCTTTCTGTGTATAGTGAATGCTGGCTTTAATTTCTTGAACTTCTTTTGAGATATCATCCATGCGTGTGTTTGTTGAATCCAGGATTATTTTGACAAAGCCTTTAAAGTTCTCTTGCTGTTGCTGCAAGAGTGCTAAAAACATCTCT
Organism: Scomber japonicus; assembly: GCF_027409825.1. NCBI lineage: Eukaryota > Metazoa > Chordata > Actinopteri > Scombriformes > Scombridae > Scomber > Scomber japonicus. The sequence continues at coordinate 476,612 of NC_070581.1, forward strand.
CTCTGTTGTTGCATTAGCTCATTCACCTGTGTGAGCGTAATACACTCTTCCTCAGACTTTAGATCTGGTTTCTGCTTCGGTGGCATGTTGCTTCAGTGAGAGGGCTAACAGCCTGGGCCTTAGCCTTGGCTCTGGTTTCAGGCTGCTGGCTGCTGCTGGAGTCTGATGGCTGCCCTGATGGAAGGCTGCTGGCTGCTGGTTAGAGGCCTGGGCTGCTAGTGGAAGCCTACTGGCTTCCTGAGGGAGCCTGAGAGGCTCAGCATATGGAGTAGGCCGAAGCAAGAAGGAAATCCACCAAATATCAAGAATATAAAAAGTCATCCACAATTTTCACCTATCTGTTCACTTAGTATGATCTAAGAACTATTGTAGTGCATTAAATTAGAACTTTGTGATACATTAAACTTAGGAATTCACTCCAAAATCAAGGTGAGGTGTGGAGTGCTGCTAGTCCTGTGGGCTGTGGCTGAGAGGTTGGAGTCTGTTTGATTGAGTGTGTGGACAGGTGTCTTTTATGCAGGTATCAAGTTCAAACAGGTGCAGTTAATACAGGTGGAGAACAGCAGGGCTTCTTAAAGAAAAACTAACATGTCTGTGAGAGCCAGAACTCTTACTGGTTGGTAGGTGATCAAATACTTATATCATGCAATAAAATGCAAATTAATTAATTTTAAAAATCAGTGATTTTCATTTTAGATTACATCACTCACAGTTGAAGTGTACCTATGATAAAAATCACAGACCTCTACATGCTTTGTAGGTGGGAAAACCTGCAAAATTGACAGTGTATCAAATACTTGTTCTCCCCACTGTACATACTCCACTGTCTGCTCATTTATGACAACTGGTGGAAAAGCTGTGGGATTCTTTTTGAAATCCACTATCATTTCTTTAGTTCTAAGGTAGGTGGAAGCTTCTTTAATTTGTTTGTTCATTTACTTTGGTTCAGCTTGAGTTATCATCCCTTAAAAAGCTTCCAGTGCCAAACATCATCTACCCTTCATGTGGCAGCACTACAGAGGTACAAGTTTTACACATGGTTTATGTGACAGCATGTAGATGAAAGAACATGAAACAATCTCAGCCTCTAATAACATCTGTATTTCTCACAGTAAAACAGACCATCTTCATGTACTGGAAAATATAGGAGAAGAACACTTCTTATATGATAACTGGTTAAAAGTCTATAAGGACTTAAACTTTCAACATCACACTGCACAGTAAATTGGTAAACTGTGGACAAATATAAAGACATGCATTACTAATAAGGAGAAAGGAGCAGTAATTGACAAAAACCATTACATCATGTCATTGTGGAAATCAGAAACTGTCACTTAAAGATACGCTTACACTGTACAGTGTCCATAAAGTCTATCCCCACATACAAAGACCACCTTATCAAACATCAAGCATCTTATTATACAATAAGAAGTGGAAATCTAAAGAGTAACACATTCCATGTTATTTTTGTAGTTGGTCATTATTCACAATCAGGGCAACTCCGTTTTGTTTGTGAACTACTAAGTCTATTGAGTAAGTTCGACATGATCTCCTCTCTTTACTCATCAACTCTCTGATACAGCAGTTACATTAACATGCTGAATTAGCTTAAATAATCCTTAACTTTTGGAGAATTGCTACTATTACTGTTGAAATGTTTTCTTGACAATGTACTGTTCTTTATTATATTGTTTAAATTATTCTTGTGTATCAGGGGTGTCTCATTTTAATGTTCAGACTGACTGAACAAAGTCTGTTAAAAGAAAACCTGGAAGTTCATTTTAAATGAAAGCAAAATGCTAAAGATGCTTATTCAAGTCTAAAGTATTTGTCACTACTAAGCTAGCTTGTACACTGAAGTCATCTATTAAGTGTTTCTTGTTCAGTCAATGTGTACACTGGAATTAATCATGGTCTAGCAAACAGCTGTGTAGTAGAACTGTGATGTTGTCTTCTTTGAACAGAATGATCAGAGTTTGTGAACCTTTTAGAATTTGCTCCAGTTCTGCATAGATGACCTAAAATGTGATCAGATTTCTATGTAAGTCCTAAACCCACATGAAGAGACACGACAAAGAAATAAGATAAAAACTTTATACAGTTTAATTACTGGAGGAAAAAACAAAAAGTGTTTTAAGAGGAAAAAGTACATGCTCACATTGTATGAACCTGAACTTTAAAAACTCTAAATTGTCACATGTTAGATTTGTATTAGAAGCAATGCAGCTATACAGTGGTGTTTGGTAAGAATTCCATAGAAAAACAAAAACGGAAAATGCAATAGATAGTACAGAAGACAACAACAACAACAACAACAACGGGTACAGGTTAATATTATAAAAGGCAAGCTCACAATGCAAAGCGGTCACTAAAGTTGGGAGACTTTGGAACAGTGAGGGGGGCGTCACTCTTCTTCAGAAGCACAGGTTTATAATGCCTGATGGGCTGAGCCCTGTGGACCTGGAGAGGGAGGGAAGAAAAAAAAAACAACTATCAGACTGTAGCTGTGTAAATTGATTGATGACATTAAATACCAGTGTTTCCCCGCGGCGCACCACCACTGTTGAATTCTCAGTGCAGCTGCAAAAGTGACTGCTTGAAGTAACGTGACGTTAACTATGTTGATCACTTGCTCGAGAAGTTGCTAGCAGCTAGTTAACCATCCAACTTTGCTTTTGGCTTCGGTGTAGGCTCCATAACACAACCTGCCCCTCCCTTCATAAGCTACTGAAGTCGGGGGAGGACAAAAGCAGACAACCCCACTGTCCCGCATATTGATAGCAGCTCCTTAACACTCCCAGAATCTGGAGCGAGCAAGCAACAGCGCGCACTAGAGAGTGACTGCGCGCATGCACAAAAAACGATGGGTTTTCTATGGCTTTTGCGCATCATATCAATGATATAATGTCACTGTGTGGATCATTAACCTTGTGCTCCCTGGTTATAGTTAGTGAACTATCAGCTTCTATCTGCTCAGATCTCACAGTCAGCAGCAGGAGAGCAGCAGGGGAATCTAGCACACAGTTTGTATGGAAGCCTAATTGTCAATTTGAAAAAAATATTAGTTTTTGAATGAAGGGGTGGAAATTTAAATATTTTTTATCCGATTCATCACAAAAACTAACTCATTAATTGTTCAAAATAATCATTAGTTGCAGCCCTTTTTCAACTTATTATTATTTTCTTCTGTCATATTCAACACTTAAATCACTCATTTTAATTAAACCAAGCTTCCTTGTTGTAAAATTGTAAAAACGAGTGTGCAGTCATCCTTAATATTGCTCATTTATTAAGAGATTGTCTCAGCTACACTTCAGTTAGAGTGAGTGCACTGTGATGGAAAGGGTTGAATGGATTTCCGTCCAGACAGGGAATGAACAGCTCATGTTATTCAGCTATAAAGCTTCAAACTACCTCACATCTCATTTAAATCCAATACTTGACCTGAAATTTCTCGCAGCTACACACCAACAGCTCTGCTTTCACATACTTTACACCTTTCAATCAGAATGAACTGCCATCAAACTACAAGCTTTCACTCCTCTTAGAGAGATTTCAATGCTTTATTATCTGATGGTTTTTAACCACTTAACACACGCCCCTGTTTTTTATGTTGTTAGCCTAAACGACATGCCCAAGTTGTGAGCAGCACAGATCCCACATAGTTTGAGACTCAGAGATGTGTCTGGTATCATTGGAAAGGAAACACTCTCAGGATTCTTGTAAAAGTGTGATTCTGTGACTTACTGACAAAGATAAGAGTGGCAGAGGTTACAATGATGGGGTTGTTTACTCGCCCATAGATTTGCCTTTACAATGACATGTGTACAGACATTCAGGGACCTCTCAGCAGGATATAGACACAATGAGGCCACAGCCACATGTCTTGGCTTCATGCAGTCCAAATTTGGAGTCAAAAGACCAAAAGATGAATTTTTCAGAATTATTTTTCAACAGGTATGTCCATGCGTTTTCCTCAGGTCCTTTTTGGAGACTCCAAATGGACACTTGGTTACCATGGTTACCAAAGCTGTATAACCACAATCAAACACCTATAACTTCACATCCCCTTTGCCTACAATCAAAATCTTGGTCTCTAATGAAAGCTGACACCATATTATTATTATTATCATTATTATTATTATTATTATTATTATTATTATTATTACATATAACCATATTTTTTTGTTTGGCCATATCTATCTATCTATCTATCTATCTATCTGTTTATTTTGGTATAAGTCATATGTCAAGTCGAAGAAGAACCAACCGTGTACCAAAATGCCGAGTGCGTAATGATATATGGTTCAACTCTTTTACACACCGGGCGCACGCCGGTTACGCTTGGAGTTTGTTTATGGACAGCCAAACTTAATAGCTTAGTGTCATACACCGTTGGAAACCTCTGACTATTGGCTAAAAGGTTATCAACTTCATTTCACCGAATATTTCCATAGGCTAGAACAGCAGTCAATCAAAGCCATGTCGTCATTGTTGTCGGTCACATGTCCTCATTGGCTTTGGAGACATGTACTGCCTAATCCTAAACACCGATTGGCCTGTGTGTGGTGTCGTCAGAAGCAGAAGAGGCTCACCGCGTAAACATCTAGTCACGTGTACTCTGAGATGGACGTGCAGGTCAGGAAATGACATAAACGGACCGTATATGGTTTGTTATTTGTGTTATTACGTTACGTGTTGGACTAAATACATGTTGACATATTGAGGAAAGTATTCCGGTTTTATGGAAACGGATTTCATATTTCACAAGAATGGATATTTGGCGAGCTGTACAGAAAGTCCTGAGTCATAAGATGATCGTTGTGGATAAAGGGAAGACTTTGAAGGTATGTAGCATTATAGCCTTTCTTACTTAGCTCAGGGGCTAGCCGAGCTAACCGCTAATACTATTACGGCTGTGAGCAACCATATAAGTGGTGAGTGGTCTTGAATGAATCAGGAGAATCTAAGCTTTCCAACGATGTACGGCATGAATATATATATTTAAGGGTTGGTGTTTAAAACATCCAGAAGAACTTGTGGCTACCTCCTAACATCCGTCCCGTCCCGTAGACGGAACAGCGTGCGTTAAGAGGTTAATGAATCCTAACTTTTGTTTGCTGACTGCACATACACTGATGGCACAGGCTGCCTGCTCATCATTCACACAGTGACAGCAGAGACTTTAGGAGCAGTGTGTAGAGGACCTGCTCTACTTCTTGAGTCACAGCAGCTCTGATCAGAGGCCTGTACTACGAAGCTGGATTTTCTCTTATGGAGGTAACTTCAGGGTTAACCCTGGGTTTTCCATCCTACAACGCTGGTTCACTTCTTACCGGGGTTTTCAGAACTTGTGTCAGGAAACCTGACAAAAAGTCTAAATAAGAACATCTTGAGTAATCGCTGCAAAAGTGCAGAAAAGCAGAATTTTATTCATATTTTTTAATTGACCAAAATATATATTTAAAAAATAAGCCTTGAGGCACATGAGGGATATTATTCTGTATGTTATACAGTTGGTTTGAAATCATTCACTCAAATGGTTGAAGCACATAATAGGTTTGTATGTGTTCATATTTATGAAGAATAATTGTCTGCTCCTCCATGGTAAAGTAGGCTGCTCTGCAGGGTTTCTACATGTTTGTGATTGGTCAGACACTGCAAACACTCAGAGATCCATATTGGAAAACCCTTGGTTCAATTACCGAGTTGATAACCAGGTTCGTAGTACCGTTTATCCAGATTGTGAATGTCTGGATAAATCAACCCAGGTAATGGAGAGATATCCTGGGTATGTTAATCCAGCTTCGTAGTACAGGCCTCTGAACCTCAGACACTATCTGATTAAATCTAAATCAAATGAGTGAATGTGATGTTTTGCAGTTACCTGTTCGTGGCGTAGCCTGACAATCTCCTCCTTCACCCGCTGCTCCTCCTCTCTTCTCCTCTCCTCCTCCACCATGGCCCTGTGTGCCTCCCTCTCACTGGCCAGCTGCTTGCTCTCCTCCCACTCCCTGGCCCTCCGGTCTGTTGCCAGCTCAAAGGGCTCTACAGCTGTGGAAGAATGAACACCTTCAGACAATGTAGCAACAAGGTGGCAGTGAAGTTCAACAGTAGTGCTGTGAGAACAGCTCAGCCTTACAAATTCACTGTAGACTATTCATCCCATGACACTTGCTATATTAGCTAAAAATACACTACAGTGAGCAGCTGTTTAGGAAATGACTGAACCTTGATGTCACTAAGAGCATCTGCCTTTAGATGAGATTTTAATTACTGCTCTAATAATGGCACACTTACCCACTATAGCCCTATGCTCCAGTTTGGGCTGGAAAGGCTCTTTGTGAGTGACCAGGTTGGGCCTGGCTTTGAATGTTGCGGCTTCCTCCTGCCGCTTCTGCTCCTCTTTCACCTGCAGTGCACAGAGGTCATTTTTCAATGTCTACAGAATGGTAAAGAGTGATTGATAAATGCTCTTCCTGTGTGTTGAGTGACGTACCAGATGTTCCTGCTGGCTGCTCTTCACACTACTGCGTTCATCAGTCAGCAGTGTGAAGGGTTTCGGCTTGGTGGGCTCTACCTTTACCTTCACAGGGAGGACCACTGTGTCGAAGCACGGCAGGAGCTGAGCCTTGAACTCTGGAACCTGGAGAGGTTGAAAGGAAACGTGGGACATACTGGTTATGCAACTTGTTTATCATGAGGTGTAAGGACACAGGTTGGGTTGAAGTGTGACTCTACCTCTTCATTTCGATTCTCCTGCAGCTTCTTCTCTTTCAGCACCCTCCTCTCTCTCTCCCTCTCCTCAAAGGAGAAAGGTTGCACCTCCACATGGTGTTTCTCGGGCAGCCGGGGCTGGAAGGGCAGCCCAAAGTGAGGAACTGGGGGGGCCTTGACTGGTGAGGGTGGCTTCACCTGAAGAGACAAAAAGTAAAATAAACTTTCAGCTTAAAAAGTAACTAAATCTTTCCACAGTAGGTCTATTGAGTGAGCAGCTAAATGTGTCCTCACCTCCTCAACCTTGTCCACACGGACCCTGTTCTTGAGGGCAAAAGCTGGAGACTCTGGCACAGTCGGCAGCACAGTTTTCTTCTCTGGAACTCCCTGTTGATAGGAACAAGTCTTTATGGTGCTTTCACACATTAAAAGCTTTACATTCTCTCATTTGACACATATGTTGCAGCAGGATTTAAACTCACCACTACTTTCTCCAGGATCTTCTTGGGCTTTGGATTGGCCTTGAATTTAATCCTGTGATTTAAACACAACGTCAGTAAACAGCCCCTAAAATTCAATGCTTTGTCTGACAGGAAGGCACTGTAGGCTAGAGCGATGGTTCAAAATTCCTCCAAGACCTTCAGGAAGACCACAGAACAATTCATTCTGTGATTGGGCATCAATAACTGTGACAATATAAGATGATAGTGAAATGGAATGCGCAGACTCTCCTCAAATAAGTATCCAAATAAAGTGAAGTTTCATACTTCTGAAGTTTCTCCGCCTCTTCAGCCTCCAGTTCTTCGCTGCTCTTAGCACCGGTTGGTCGGCTTCGTTGGCGGGTCATCAGGTGTGGGGAGTGAGGCTGGGTGAGCTTCAGGTGGTTGCCCTTTACTGGGCATGGCCCTGATTAAAAACAAACAGACAAACATTAGAAGCTGTGTGATGGAGTGTTAGGTCTCTAACAATCTCAAGACTTTAAAAAAAAAAAAAAAAAAATCATTATTAAATATAAGCCATCTCTTGCACACCTTTCACCAGATTCTGGCGACTGGGCAGATGGAAGCGGTCTGGGATTCGTTTCTCATACTGTTGTATAGCCTGGGCCATGGGTACATAAGCAGCTGCTCCCCGCTGCAGGACACAATGTCATAAAACAAAAGTGAGTAAAATGTATTGTTATAACACTTTTTACAGACCAAAAGTCATATTTAATGATTTAAATAGGTCATGATTAGAGTATGGTTAGTATAACTCACGCAAGCAGAGTCTGCTTCTTTATGGGCTCTTCTAGATGCAGCCCTGGTACGACTGCTTGTGCTTAAATGGAACTCTTCAGGTACAGTTGCGGACAGGGCCATTTTTTTGGGTGGTGGCACTGAAAGAAAGTGATTCAAACTTCTATTCAACACAGACAATTATCAATCACAACTTTCAGATCTTGTAAATGGTAACTAATAAAAAGGTTGTGGTCTGGTGTATTTAATAACTGCAGTAATGTGAACTCACTGCCAGCCAGAGCAGCTTTGTAGCTGGCTTCGTTCCTCTTGCGTCGCAGTGCCACCTCCTTCTGGAGGTTCTTGATGCGCTCCAGCTCATCATCTACAGAGCTATCACACATCAAAAGAATGATCAGTAAACACCAAAAAGTTATTACTGGCTTTTCCATTTGAGCTTGTAATTTAAAATGGAAATATTCCAGATATTTGGGGTTTTCTGCAGAAATGTAACAGGAGAACATCTCGCTTACTTTTTGATTACTGGTTGTTCTGGAGCGTTTGCGCCTGCTTTGCGTTTCGACACCCTGAAAGTGGAGAAACTGCAGGTGAGTAAACAGACTCTCCACATGGCACAGGATCACACAGGCATGGACTCAACATTTCAATATCGCCACACAATAACCCATCACTATGTGTTACTGATATTCAATAAACCAATAGTCAGTGTCACATGAGTATATGAGGAGTGATGAGTGGGACTGTACCTGCGTGGTTGTGCAAGGGGCCGACTAGAGGACCTGGTCTTTGGTTTGGCGCCACCTTGAGCAGAAGTTCCAGCACCCCAACATGTGACTATGTTTGGAGCCACTGATGTGCCTGAAATACCAAGCAGTCCATAGGAGTACACATTAACCAAGTCTGGAAAACTTAACTCGGTTACAAAAGACTGAACCATAAAGACCGCTGTATGCTAAATGTTTGAGGCCTAACCCCCTCCACAAATAACATGTTTTGGGGATTTTTAAAGAAATTGAACATTCTAGATACATAAAACTATTTTCAGCTAACATTAAAAGAGTTACTCTGTTATAAATGTGATTGCCATGGTAACATGCATCACACAGTAAACAGCTGCACATCTTCCAGCTTTATTAGATCAGACTAGATGTGTTGGACGAAATAAATATCCAGTAATTCAGAAATCGATAGTCATTTACATTTGGAAACCTGTGTGGGCCAAAATGTGAGTCTACCTCTGACAATTCCTGGAGTCAATGCAAGTGTTAGCTGACTGATATATTGGTCAGGCTCTAATATTAACACCAAAAAGCTTTTTGAAATACAGGGGGAAAAACTACATGTCAGTTGCAGAAAGCTGGTGTCCAACAGAAGATATAGAGTGCATCTATACTACCAATAATCCAAAGAATACTAACCCTCTTCAACATCCTGGACCTGAGGGTCTTCGATGGCTTTGGGTTCCTCTGGCTCCATAGTTCTCATAGGGGTGAAAAGGTGACCATCTCCCATTGTGGCTTGTTGTTCTGCATCAAAGAGACAAACAAGATATGGAAATAATCTTACATATTGGTTGCTTGGTGAGAACACTCGTGTTACCGCTGTTAGCTGCAAACTGGGGTGTTGGCATCCTCTGTAGTTGTTTTTCTTCCTTTGTAGCTTCGCCACAACATTGATGACTTATAGACTCGTGTACTGTATGAATGTAATGTCTTTGTTATTTTGTCCACCAGCTTTTGTCCTGATAAGTGAGCAGTTTATTGTTGCTAACTTTGTTAGTTAAGCAGGGTTAGCCATACACAATAACGTTAGCTTTCAGTATTTAGGAGGATGCTGCAGTCAACAACAAAGATCTGATAGATGTTTAATGCAACGTAACAACAGTTTAATCACTAACATGGAGACTTACCAAACCAAGTATCATCGCTGGTCTCCAACTGATCAAAGTCAGTCACGTAGGACGGGGCGTCGAATTCATAACGGCTACAAGCTCCACTCGGGCTTTCGTCAGCCATTCCTCACCTCTTACTAACTAACGATGAAATACAACACAAATGTGGATATTAGTTAACTTATACATATATACATTAAGTTGTTTCTACGATAAGCAACCATAACAATGACCTAACGTAACAACAACTATGAACGTAGCTAACATTCACAAGATGAGCAAAACAGAAACAACAACAACAACAACAACGTAGCATAGTTCAGTATTACTGAACTGCCTTTCGGCGTAAGTGTTTCTTCATAAGCAAGCTATACGATAAGTTCATGTTTGAGAAACTACTACCAATTACTGCTAACGTTAGCTTAGGTTAACATTAAATCAACAGCCTCTTTATACAAGCAACTGTTTCGGTTCAACTGTCAAATTATTCGAGTTAATACAAAAGGAATGTTTCTACATTGCGTTATTATCTAGTTTAGCTTACATTCGTTTTTAAAAATTGCGAATAAAATAAATAAAGTTCGTTGTTGCTCTTACCGCGTCCGTACAGCGCAGACCTGCTCGAGTTATGAGCTGATGAACTTACGTTAACTGTTTGAATTTCCTCCCTTTTAAATCGTCCAATCGCTGAGGCCGTGTTCCTCAGCTTGCCGCTCATTGGCTCATACCGTTTGAGCGTGGCCGCGAACGTAAAAACAAACGTGTACGTGACACGGATTTAATGTGAAGCATTTTATTTCATAACACTTTAGATAGGGCTGTGAATACTTCAAAATATTGAGAGAGAAGTTATTCAGACAATAGAGCATATCAGTAACAAAGCAGGGAAATAAAGCATGTTTTCAGAGGAAGTAAACTGGACAAAGTCAATTTTACAAAAGGGAAAGTTAAAGGAGAAGAACTTGGACTTCTTGGTGAACAATCTCACTTGGGAAACATTTTATTCACAGATGTAAATACCTCAAGATAAAACCTCACATCAACGATTGGAAGAATGAACTCAAGCTACTGTATACAAGAAATCCTTGTACTACATGACAAACAATAAGGCCCAGAGACTATTTTCTTTAATGGACTTATTTACCCTTCTAGAATGAGACCCTCACATTGTTATTTATTTTTTCTTTTCTTCTTTTGTTTTATTGTATTGGCTTCTCTTCATATCTTACAAGCTGATTCAACGTCTTCAATTATGGTATCACAGAATGTGCTTTAAATGTTTGTATTGTTATAATACTGGAATACATTTTTTTTTTAATTTACAAAAGAAAAGTCATTTTTTCTCTTTCTTCAATAAACGTTGTCCAATAACAAATAGTACAATATAACAATAATTCCAAGCAGCATATTGACAGAAACAAAACATGAATCAAATTAATTTTAAGGGGGTTCATCAAGATATAATAGTTCAGATAGTCTCTATAGGCACTTCAGTTTTCCAGTTTAGGACTGTAAGAAAATTCATTTTTAACCGTTACAGAACTTTACATTTGTGTATGTAAAATGTACCCATAATCACAATATTATTACTAGAGCCCGACAGATTTATTGGTCCACTGATATTGGCCTATCACAGATATATTGGTATGGGCGTATTGTCCAATATCTGTTATATAGGCAGCATTTTATATATATATATATATATATGTACACATACATACATATGTTATAATTGCATTTTGGGGTAGTTTTATTTAGTTTTTAATTTTATTGTTGTAAACATTTGTTTTTTTCTATATCACTATTTTTTGAGCTTCTGTAGCAATGAATTTTCCCCACTAAAATATCAATTCTGATATATTGATATCAGAATTGTTTTACTCCTTAATATCGGTATTGGCATCTGCCCCAAAAATCCATGATTGGTTACGCCATAATTATTACATATAAATTTGACATGTTTTGATTTGTATGATCAATAAACAAAGTAGCAGATGCAGGTATCACAGATGAATATTGTAATGTTCCTTTAATCAGATTCTTCAAAGCCACAGGAACAGCTTTGAAAAGGGAAGTAAAGTGAAGTCAATATCAAACAGCTTTCTGTTCTACATTTGCCCTGAACTGAATCTCTCAGGCAGTTTCCTCTCAGTCTACAGTCTGCTGCTACACAACACATCTGGATGTTGGTGGCCCTCCTATGCTCACACACATTTGTTTTTTTCTATAGTCTTATATATACTTTGTAGTTCATTTTTATCTTCATAGTTCAGTTTGAGCTTTCTTGCATGTGTCTACTCAGAGTTTGTCGCTGCTCTATATATAAAAGGTTCTGCTAGAATTATGAAATGTATTGGTTTCAAAATTCTGTGTCCAGCAGCTGGAAGCCCCCTTCCACTTTCTTCTTGTTCACTGTGATGTTCTCTTCTGTGTACAGAATGATGAAAGTTTCTGAATCATTTAGGATTTGCTCTACTTCTGCATAAATGACCTAAAATGTGATTAGATTTCCATGTAAGTCCTAAAACTAAATACAAAGACACAACAAAGAAATGAGATAAAAATCTTAAACTGAATGAACTGAGGAGAATGATTGAAAAAGTCCAGGTACAACTGATTTGGTATTAGTGGAAATAACAGATCCCACACGGTGAGTGCTGCAGTTGTGATGCTTTATTTTGAAGCAGTGTCAGTGTGAAGGGTTTTTAACAGGAAAACAGACTGAGCCTGAACTGAACTCCACTCCAGCACAAAATCCCCCCCCCCCCCGAAACCCAAAGCTCTTTACAAGTCTGGTCTGAAAGAAGTCCACACTGTCTGTTAGGAGGGGTTATTAAAAAAGACTTGTTAAATAAAAGTAGAGACCTGGACCTGGTCTGTGATTGTAAAAGGCAGAGAGACAGTGACAGGCAGCTCCAGTGTTTGTGTGTGTGTGTGTGTGTGTGTGTGTGAGGTGGGGCTGGGGAAGGGAGGGGGGGAAAGGGGGAGGGGGCTGTGTGTCCCCCTCCCCTCCTCTCCCATGTTCCCATGTGTCAGTGCAATTCATCCCCCCTCCTTACTCCAAAAAAAAAAAAAAAAAAACAAAAAAAAAGACTAAGTAAAGGCAGTTTGTTACATTTCACATTATATCAGCTTCTGCTTCATAATTAATACAGTATGTGTACACTGCTTTATGGTATTGGTATGTAGCTCTATTTACATTTCAGTCTATTCACAAACATAGAACACACGTAGGATGTGTACATCATATAAACACAGAGAACCAGTGCCAATGTATTTCTACATATACACAGTCACACTAAACACTGTCTTGCATATGTGTTTTCTGTCATGTACATGTATGTGCTTTGTCAAACATCATGTGACTAGACAAAGTGCACAGCTGTGTGACTGTTACCTTTAGTGTTGTTTGTCAGACACATGATTTAAAAAAACCTACAAAATCCAATAAAAACCATCGCCCTCTGTGTGTTTAAGGAACGTTTGAACTTCTTCAGGCACCTTTTTTTTTTTACACTTTACAGGTATGTGGAACTAGAGGAGTCATGTGATCAGGACTCCAGCAGTAGGCAGTCTTCGTTATCGCTGGCGGGCAACATGAGCTGCTGCTCGTAGTACAGACTCTTGGCGTAGTTGATTTCTTGGGAGATTTTGATGGCCAGATTCTCACTCTTCACGTGGACCTGAGGAGAAACACAGAGGATGTTTAATGACACTGATGATGGTATCAGCATTCAGTGATGCTCACTCTGTCACATTAGTCCATCATGGAGTCTTGTAGGCTAAACGTTAAACCCTGACCAGTCAGAGCTCACCATCTTTAACCACCATTGTTATGTGTGAGGTGATGCATAACTACAGCACAGATCATTTCTGTATGTAATCAGTGTTTTCTGAGTGAAAGTGAAGCTGTGATCGGAGGAAACAACAACAACATGAGGCCACAGTAAAGTCTCTGATCCACACTTCACAACTATGAAACCTGTAGTAGTGTGTTCTGCACATTCTCCAGAAGAGCTGGACGAACAAATTGATTCACATAAGAAATGCACTTCTTAACTTTCAAGATTATGAATCAGAACAAAAATGTCAAAATATTGATTTTTATTATTGCTTGTGTTTTTTTGAAGATGAACAACATGAACCACAGGAACTAGTTCTTCAAAAAATATGAGTGTTTGTCATGGTGGGATCTTCCATATGGGCAATCTGAGAAAGCCCAGGGGCCTTTGAGCAGACAGAGGCCCTCAATGTGTACAGAAATACAACACAAGGTTTGACCCATTATCTTGATGTTGATAATTATGGTCACTAGTATGTCCAAAACAAATAGAGTCACAAGGTTTCCACCTGACAGCAGCGTTATCCAATTAGAATAAAATAGAAGCTGCATTAATACAATACATTAATACATTAATGCAGCCTTGGTGTTTGGGCTTAATAATTGTCTATGTCAGATGAAGTATATAGTGAATACTTGATACCTCATCACCAGGGTTGTGAAGGATACTTTAGAAATGTAATAGATTACAGTTTACTAGTTACTCTATTTAAAATCTAATAAGTAATGTAACTATTTCAATGACTTCATCAAAGTCATGTAACATTTGATGATTTTTCTAATTTTAGTGAAACTCATTAAGCACCAAAATCTAAGTTCAGCTGTTTTTCATGGATACTGACATGATTTATAAGAGAGATCATTTCTTATAAAGAAGATGTATCTCTCATTTAAAATGTATTCATTAGTTCATGTAGATTTTGGAATATAAAATAAAGATATTTGATGAGAAAAGTCAAAAGTGTGACATGAGCTTAATTGGTACTGTGACGAGCAACATAATTGGTATTTCGTGTCCCTTGCCAGGACGCGGGTCACCGGGGCCAGGCCTGGGGGTGGGGCTCGGAGGCGAGCGCCTGGTGGCCAGGCCTTCACCCATGGGGCCCGGCCGGGCATAGCCTGAAGAAGGGACATGGGACCCCACTCCCACAGACCCACCACCAGTGAGAGGGGCCAAAGGGGTCGGGTGTGCAGTGAGCTGGGCGGCAGCCGAAGGCGGGGACCTTGGCGGTCTGATCCTCGGCTGCAGAAGCTAGCTCGAGGGACGTGGAACGTCACTTCTCTGGTGGGGAAGGAGCCTGAGCTGGTGCGTGAGGTTGAGAAGTTCCGGCTAGATATAGTCGGCCTCACCTCGACGCACAGCAAGGGCTCTGGAACCAGTCTCCTCGAGAGGGGTTGGACTCTCGTCCACTCTGGAGTTGCCACTGGTGAGAGGCGCCGGGCAGGGGTGGCAATACTTATTGCCCCCCGGCTTGGTGCCTGTATGTTGGAGTTTACCCCGGTAGACGAGAGGGTAGCCTCCCTCCGCCTTCGGGTGGGGGGACGGATCCTGACTGTTGTTTGTGCCTATGGTCCAAACAGCAGCTCAGAGTATCCAGCCTTTTTGGACTCCTTGGAGGGGGTGCTGGAAAACACTCCCCCTGGGGATTCCCTCGTTCTGCTGGGGGACTTCAACGCCCATGTTGGTAGCGACAGTGAGACCTGGAAGGGTGTGATTGGGAGGAACGGCCCCCCCGATCTGAACCCGAGTGGTGTTCTGTTATTGGACTTCTGTGCTCGTCACAGATTGTCCATAACGAACACCATGTTCAAGCATAAGGGGGTCCATATGTGCACTTGCCACCAGGACACCCTAGGCCGCAGTTCGATGATTGACTTTGTAGTCGCGTCGTCGGACTTGCGGCCGCATGTCTTGGACACTCGGGTGAAGAGAGGGGCGGAGCTGTCAACTGAACACCACCTGGTGGTGAGTTGGCTCCGATGGTGGGGGAGGATACCGGTCAGACCTGGCAGGCCCAAACGCATTGTGAGGATCTGCTGGGAACGTCTGGCAGAGTCTCCTGTCAGAGAGAGTTTCAACTCACACCTCCGGGAGAGCTTCAACCATGTACCGGGGGAGGCGGGGGACATTGAGTCCGAGTGGGCCATGTTCCGTGCCTCCATTGTTAAGGCGGCTGACCGGAGCTGTGGCCGCAAGGTGGTCGGTGCCTGTCGGGGCGGCAATCCCCGAACCCGCTGGTGGACACCGGCGGTAAGGGATGCCGTCAAGCTGAAGAAGGAGTCCTATAGGGCCTTTTTGGCCTGTAGGACTCCGGAGGCAGCAGACAGGTACCGGCAGACCAAGCGAAGCGCAGCTAGGGCGGTCGCTGAGGCGGTCGCTGAGGCGGTCGCTGAGGCAAAAACCCGGACATGGGAGGAGTTCGGTGAGGCCATGGAAAAAGACTTCCGGACGGCTTCGAAGAGATTCTGGACCACCATCCGGCGTCTCAGGAGGGGGAAGCAGTGTGCCGTAAACACTGTGTATGGTGGGGACGGTGCGCTGCTGACCTCGACTCGGGACGTTGTGGATCGGTGGAAGGAATACTTCGAAGACCTCCTCAATCCCACCGACACACCTCTCGGTAAGGAAGCAGGGCCGGGGGACTCGGGTGTGGGCTCTCCTATCTCTGGGGTGGATGTCGCTGAGGTGGTTAAAAAGCTCCTCGGTGGCAGGGCCCCGGGGGTGGATGAGATCCGCCCCGAGTTCCTCAAGGCCCTGGATACTGTGGGGCTGTCATAGTTGACACGACTCTGCAGCATCGCGTGGACATCGGGGGCAGTGCCTCTGGATTGGCAGACTGGGGTGGTGGTCCCTCTTTTTAAGAAGGGGGACCGGAGGGTGTGTTCCAATTACAGGGGAATCACACTCCTCAGCCTCCCTCGTAAGGTCTATTCGGGAGTGCTGGAGAGACGGACCCTCCGTCGGATAGTCGAACCTCGGATTCAGGAGGAGCAGTGTGGTTTTCGTCCGGGCCGTGGAACAGTGGATCAGCTCTACACCCTCTGCAGGATCTTTGAGGGTGCATGGGAGTTTGCCCAACCAGTCCACATGTGTTTTGTGGACTTGGAGAAGGCATTCGATCGTGTCCCTCGGGAAATCCTGTGGGGGGTTCTCCGGGTGATAAGGGCCGTCCGTTCCCTATATGACCGGTGTCAGAGCTTGGTCTGCATTGGCGGCAATAAGTCGGACTTGTTTCCAGTGAGGGTTGGACTCCGCCAGGGCTGCCCTTTGTCACCGATCCTGTTCATAATTTTTATGGACAGGATTTCTAGGCGCAGCCAGGGTGTGGAGGGGGTCCGGTTTGGTGAGCTCAGGATCGAGTCACTGCTTTTTGCAGATGATGTGGTCCTGTTGGCTTCATCAGACCGTGACCTCCAGCTCTCACTGGATCGGTTCACAGCCGAGTGTGAAGCGGCCGGGATGAGAATCAGCACCTCCAAATCCGAGGCCATGGTCCTCAACCGGAAAAGGGTGGAGTGCACTCTTCGGGTCGGGGATGAGATTCTGCCTCAAGTGGAGGAGTTCAAGTACCTCGGGGTCTTGTTCACGAGTGAGGGAAGGATGGAACGGGAGATCGACAGGCGGATCGGTGCGGCGTCTGCAG
Organism: Scomber japonicus; assembly: GCF_027409825.1. Taxonomy (NCBI): domain Eukaryota; kingdom Metazoa; phylum Chordata; class Actinopteri; order Scombriformes; family Scombridae; genus Scomber; species Scomber japonicus. The sequence goes on from NC_070581.1 coordinate 493,943, forward strand.
TAATGCGGACTCTGCACAGATCCGTCGTGGTGAAGAGATTTACCAGTCGATCTTCGTTCCTACCCTCACCTATGGTCATGAGCTTTGGGTAGTGACCGAAAGAACAAGATCGCGGGTATAAGCGGCCGAAATGAGCTTCCTCCGTAGGCTGGCTGGGCTCTCCCTTAGAGATCGGGTGAGAAGCTCAGTTATCCAGAGGGAGCTCGGAGTAGACCCGCTGCTCCTCCGCGTCGAGAGGAGCCAGATGAGGTGGCTCGGGCATATAGTCAGGATGCCTCCTGGACGCCTCCCTGGTGAGGTGTTCAGGGCACGTCCCACCGGTAGGAGACCCCGAGGAAGACCCAGGACACGCTGGAGAGACTATGTCTCTCGGCTGGCCTGGGAACGCCTCGGGATCCCCTGGGAAGAGCTGGACGAAGTGGCTGGGGAGAGGGAAGTCTGGGCTTCCCTGCTTAGGCTGCTGCCCCCGCGACCCGACCCCGGATAAGCGGAAGAGGGAGGATGGATGGATGGATGGATGGATGGTACTGTGACTCCATTTAAGCTCATGTGTGCTCCAAATAAACCCACGTCATGATTTATTTACTAAATATAAAAATATATTGATTTCAAAGAATTAAAAACAGCAATACATGTATTCAGTAACATGATAAATATAAAAAATGAAGAAAATCTTAAATCTTAAAGGTGACTTCAGATGGAACCTCCTTTTATAATCATCAACATTTTCATCAGTAAGTGTCATTTAATGACACATTGTTTCTCAGTAACTGGAACACATTACACTTACATCTAGACAGAGATCAGTTAGCTTCATATTACAGTTAAGTTCATGAGTGAATGAATCATCTGAATTGAGAGTAGTGAGAGAATCAGTGTCTCACCATGGGTTTCTGGTGGGAGGGGCCGGGCATGGCCACACCACTACTGGTGCTTTCAGCCTTCTTGGTGAGCTGCACATACACCTTCCCATGATCCTTAGAGACCAGGCAGTGGTAGAGGTCATCATACTTGACCTCCAGGAAGATGGCCTCCCGGTCGACGAAGTCCCCGGGCTTCAGGAAGTAAACCACTTTGGAGGAGATGAGCACGCAGTAGCTGTCGATTGGCTCCACTGCAATGAAGCTGAGGACAGGAAACAGAAAACACACTGTCAGTCTGATGGAACTTCAGGGTTGGGGTGTGGGTGGTGGTGGTGGTGGTGGTGTGTGTATTAATGCAGGGAAAGGAGCATGACTCACAACTCAGAGTGGATGTTGTCAGTGAGGCGGAAGAGCTGCTCCTGACCGTCGGCCTGTGTGGATGAGTATCGAGGCAGCAGACCCTGAGGTCCTTTACAGCAGCGAGGCTTCCTGACGCGCTGCACGCTCAGCCTGCACAACACAGTAACAACACAACATACTTCACACACACACTCTTCCTGTTCCAGCTGAACTTTATAGTCTTAACGCTTGTCCAGAACTCTGACAGCGTTGTTTTATATGAAGCTTGCTCACTGTGACTAGTGCTGGCTGAGATATGAAACGTTTGCCCAACAACTGGAGGTCAATACTAAACACTCATTCTTTTTATATTTTTCATATATTCATCATTCAAACTTTTTTTTTTCTCTCCATTTTTCCCTCTCTAACTCCATGTCAAAACAAGCTTGTTTTAGTGCGCCCCCTGCTGGAGGGTAACCAAGGAGGAAGAAGAATGTTCTGTAAATGATTCCAGATGTCTGATCTACTTCTTAAAGTTTGTCACTGATGTCCAGTAGTGCTCACTCTGCACTGAACATGTCTGATCATTAACTGAAACTCTTGGCTGCAATTATTATTTTTGCTCACACAGCTGTGTATATAATATAATGATGAACAATGATCTACACTATAAATTAAAATAAAAAAATCTATGTTCTCAGTCAGGAAAATGTAGGCTTTATGATTGCTATCTGTCTGCTACAAATCCAGATACTTGGGGCTGTTTTGGCAATTTTATACTAAGAAGCACAAAGTGGTTTGTTGATTTTGAGAGCTGTCACTCCAGAAACACTGAGGGAACAGTGATGTGAGTCACTCACTGTCTCAAAATACCAAAAAGCAGCAGCAGCCACTTCCACTTAATGAAATGACATCAAACAAGCCACAGTGAGAGACAGAAACTGAATCACTGTGTCTGTGAACACTGTAGTGGACAGTGAAGTTTGTGAAGGTTACTTTGGAAATGTAATAGATTACAGATTACTAGTTACTCTATTTAAAATGTGCTCCAAATAAACCCAAGTCATGATTTATTTACTAAATATAAAAAAATATTGATTTCAAAGAATTAAAAACAGCAATAAATGTATTCAGTAACATGTTAAATATTAAAACATGATCAAAATCTTACTAGTTTAGACGCAGGCCACATCTGCACTGAGACATGTATAATGAAGGAATAATTAGAGAGAGGCTGCTCATCAGTATCCATCAGCAACTTGATAATGTTAGAATCAGACATGGATATTAATGATATAATGTTTCATATCATATCCTGATGTGCAGAAATAACCCTGTTTTATGGTTGTGTTTAGCTACTCAAAGCTCTTGGTTAATGTTTTAGAAGAGATGTTGGTCTTAGTTCAAGATTAAAAAAGTGACCCATGATAAAATCTGCTTTTCTTTGCCAATAATAAACTAAAACCTAACCATCAATAAACACTAGATCTCAGCTTTGTATTTCATTCATCCATTCTTCTGTGTAAGAATCAAACACATTGTCCTTTGAAGTTTCAAACCAATTGGTTTTCTGGTAATGTCATTTCTACAAAGATTCTATAATAATTTGGCAATGGTATGTTTAGGCCAAGGTTATAAAGAGAAGTGAACAGACTTCTAAAGCAGGCAGGGATCATTGCATCAGCCTGTCAAAGCAAATACAATCATGCAGCACATTCAGACCTCTGCATGTTTTCTCTGCAGAGACTCGGTGTATTACACAGAGAGGATGTACAATGCAGGTAATAGACTGGACCCACCTGTGGTTACTGAGACTAGCCATGTCCCGCACCGTCTGTGCTGTTTCTGAGGCAAAATCCAGAGCTCCGGCCACTGGTTTGGTCACGGTGCCAACCAGACCTTTACCCAGTCCTGAGAAGAAGCCGCTGACCCCGCCCTCTGTCTTCACTCCCTCCACTGTGGAGGTGATGATGCTCGTCATGCCTCCGATGATACCTGAGGAAGAGAACGGAAAGACTGAGGAACTGTGACAGTACTTTAATCTGTACTGATAATGATGTTGATGATTTTAGACTGTGTATTTTTATTCTCTGGGCTGAAGAGAAACAACCTTGTTGATTATTACTATAAAACTTCATACATGCTATTCAGAGAGCTTTTGGGGTTTCTAAATGTGCAGTAGTTGCCACCAAGCCCACAGGAAGAGCGCCAGGCTTTGAAACCAATTTGACATAGTGGCTGAACTGTGTACATGTAATTACATCATGTGTACATCATGTGATGCTATAGGGCCCAAAAAGACTTTCCCCCATAGATTTACATTGTGAAAGAGAGACGTCTGTATATCAGCAGATACATTTTTCTTAGCATCACACCCTGTGAAATGACTCGTTTACTATCAGAGTTTGATCTGTGTGGTCCGATCACATTTTGAAGTAGCCAGCTGGGCCATCTGAAGTCGCTGGGAGCAAAGCAGAAGATGAAGAACCTGGAGGAACTTATTTTGGCTTCATGCACCACTGAGCAGCTTTCATAGGAATGAACGGGGCTCCACCTCCAACACTGTATACAGGTCCCTTTATAACACCCATGCTCACCGGCCCAATATGAAAGGCTGTTTTAACTCTCATTGTTTCCACACAGTTTTAACAATGAGACATGACAGATTATAACTGACGTGTTTAGATAATGACCTGGAAGTCTAGGCCAGTCCAACCAACAGACTGCTTTCCAAAAACAATAAAAGGATGCTGTTCAGGGGTTGTAAGTGTTAGTTTAGACATCTTGGAGCCTAGTAGAGGTTCTGGCCCTTTACCTACTTCCAAGGTGCATGGAGAAGGGGGAAAAAAGTCTAAAAAAAGCTCCAGCAACACTTGTAGTAAGGGTCAATGATGTTTTTTGTGTCCATGTGGTTTAGTGTTAAAATGTGAAAATAAACGTATGAATAACTTGCACATTCTTTTTTTGTGGACCCAGCATCAAATTTCTGCTTTTTAATCCATTTAGAGAGAATATATTAGAGGATTATGGCAAAAATGTCCAAGTGGTGTAACCATAAAAACTTTGTACCAAATAATCCAATAAAACAGTAAATAGTCAATAAAACACCATATCAACTAGTTTGGCATGATCTTACATCCTTCCTTCCTTCCTTCCTTCCTTCCTACCTAACACCATATCAACTAGTGTGGCATGATCTTACATCCATCCTTCCTTCCTTCCTTCCTTCCTTCCTTCCTTCCTTCCTTCCTTCCTTCCTAACACCATATCAACTAGTGTGGCATGATCTTACATCCTTCCTTCCTTCCTTCCTTCCTTCCTTCCTTCCTTCCACCATATCAACTAGTGTGGCATGATCTTACATTATAACTTTTATATTAAATAAAGCTAATGGAATACTATTGTTCTAAATATTACATTTAATCTGGAGAATCATGGAGAGTCATTATTAGTATAAATCCACTTTAAAACACTGTAGGTGGATCAAATATTAAAAAATTATCATTCTTTTGTGGTTACACCATTTGACATTTTCAGGAGCATTCAGTCTTACCTTTGGTAAAAATGGTGCAAATGTCATTTCAAGTGATATAAAACCAACAAAAATACTAAATGTACATTTTAACAAACCTGATGCTGCTTTTAAAACTAGTTTGTAACATATTTTTGAATTTTCCTTGATGTAGGCTGAAAGCTGAAATGCATTGGTCTAATAATAAAGTTGTTCTATACTATAGGTGTAGCTGGAGCTTTGACTTTTTAGAGTTAAATGATTATTTTGCCCCGTATCTGGAAATGCTAAGAACACAGCAGTAATCAAACACAGAATAGTTTCCAGGTTGTACCATGAGCCAGTCCATGGATGCCTGCTACCAGATGTTCTCCACTGGTGGCTCCGTGGTATCTGATGTACTCTCTCTCACTCTGGTGTCTGTTATCCATGGTCTTCCCCAGTCCGTCTGATAGAGTCCCTGCAAACTGAGAAGAGGAGGACGACGTTCACACCACATGGCTCCTTCCACCAATACAAATTTCAAGTTTTTTACAATATGGACACATTAACAGGAACATTTGTCCAAGAAGGCAAGCAATACATTTGAATAAAATCATGTGCAATGCACCAGGATGCAGGGCAGTACCTTGGCAGCAGAGTTGGACACGCCGTGGGTCACGTTGCGTATGAGGCCGCCTACATTGCCGTACTTGATAAGCTCTGACACGCCCTCAGTGACGTCGTTCAGGAGGCCCATGGGGTTTCCCAGGAAGTCTACAGAGCCCAAGATCTGAGCTGCCTGACTCATCAGCTCCTAAACACACAAAACAACACACAGTCATGAATCATCAAGTATATCTGTCACATGTAATCCAGCCTTTTCCATCAATTTGACATGAAGGTATTTAAATTGAATATGAACAGCAATATAAATGTATATGATTGATGTATGATTAAACTATGATTTTTTATGTAATGCTGCTGCTGTGGCAACAAGCACATTTTGATGTTTTACCATAAAACAGACCAGGTCCACCTCAAATTTGGGGAGAAAAACCTTAATCTTAACCAGAAAAACCTGGATGATACTATATTGTGAAGCTTTGCCAGATTTGGACTTTTCATGGAACGCCCTCAGCATGGCATACTGGTCAATTTTTACCAAAACATGAAAGAGGAAGTTGTTGTAAGTCCACATTCCAGATCTGAACTCATCTACATGTCAATATTTTATCATAGTCATAGCACCACCTACTGACAGGAAGTCATGTTGTTATGTGACAAATATCATCTGATTTACATGAAATATACATGATGTGGTTCACATACATGACATACAATTAGTAGGTTTAGTGTCACATAATGAATACAGGAAGTAATAATACTCCTTAGTGCTGATCCGAGTGCAGGCTACATGCCAAAGTGTGAGGAACCCCTTGTTTTTGTAAAGATTATGATTATTAATATTATTATTATTATTATCATCATTATTATTATTATTATTGTTATTATTATTATTAGGGCCCGACCGATACTGGATTTTAGACCGATGCTGATACCGATATTAGTGATTAGATAATATTGAAATATTGGCTGATAATATTATATATGAACAAAATATATGGATAAACACACTTTAAAAAAAAATCATTATAATGATAGCAATGAATAAAAAAAAAACATGCAGAAAAAACAAAAAACAACATGCATGTATTAAACTTAAATTAAGAGAAAAGGGTCAAATAAGCATAAATGCTGCCTATATAACTTTAAAAAAACCTCAGCACATATTGGACAACATATTCACCGATAGTGATATATCTGTGATAGGTTAATATTGGCCAATAATACCGGCTGACTAATATATCGATCTGGCTCTAATTATTATTATTAAAGTATAGGCCATTGCATTTTTGAAGGGCTTGGGATGTGTGAAAATGACCTATTGATAATAATACTCTTTTTAGACATTAAATATTCCCTTTATTCAGTGTAAGTTATTGTAGTAGGTTAAATATTTGCTGTGATATATTTAGTCAGTATTTGACTGTACTCCCTCAGATGATTAAAACAACCACCAATGACGCCAAAGATAAAATCACCATCTGTCCAAACAGTGAGCTTGGACAGAGAAGTTTAGAGTTCAGATGATACACAGAGGACATAATACAACAGATTAAATGTGCAGGAAAATGAAAATTCTCTTAACCACTGCAACTGCTGCTGAACCTGAACTAAACATTGTCCCTGGCTGCAGCCTTGTACTCAGCTCTAATGATTTCCTCTAATGGTTACAGAGAAATGTCTGTTTCTTAACATCACACAGACTTACAATGCAAAGAATCATCATTATGTTGTTTTCTAGAGTGTAGTTATTAGTATATATCTAGATTTGGGCTGTGTGTCCCTCTCACCTCTCTGAAGTGCTTGAGAATGTCGTTGATGATGATCTCCTGGGTTTCGTAGGGGTGCACTCTGGTGAACGGGTACATGTTGATGACAGCGTCCTCAAAGCGGACCAGAGGAAAGCCCAGAGTTCCCTTCAGAGCCTGTTGTGACAAAAAAAAGAAAAAAACCATTGAGTAACGGTGACATCACATGTAACAGGAAGCAGTAACATGACATTTGCATTACCAATAAGTGAATTAGAAGAGTGTGATCAGTAGACTGCACAAGATAACAGACACAGGGATTTATTCATCTTGTATTTTGTCTAACTTTATTGGATCATAACATATTGTTAATGGAATTAATGGTTCAAGATGAGACCAAATTTTTCTCTGGATGTTTAACTTCAATGTTTTCACTGATTTTGAGGCCAACATGTAGCCTGCGACAGACTAAGCCTCAGTTTTTGGCTTAGCTGATTGTGGGAAATGTCTGTTGCTGTGTCACTATTTTATATCATAAAACGAGGACGGCTGAAAAGACCAAAGTTGTAGCGTTATGATTGGCTCGTAAGGAACGGTGTACCCTAACAGGTTTTTTCAAATAATGTGAATCACTAAAACCATGAGAGGTCCTTCAGCAGTCAGTCCTATGTGCACCAGAAATATCAGGCTGATGTGTCCAGTGGTGTGTGAGATTAGCTACACACACACACACACACACACACACACACACACACACACACACACACACACACACACACACACACACACACACACACACACACACACACACACACACACACACACACAGCTTATGCCTAGCAGAGATAATAAAACTACTACAACTAAAATCTGTTTGAACCCACACACTTAATGGAGCTATTTTTAAATCTCATATCTAATGCTGCTTTAATCCTGAAATCCCTAAAAATGTGTCAAGTAACTTGTGTCCTTGTCCAGCTGAGTATCCTGCAGGATCCTACAGGTTGGTTTTAGGTTTTACACCCTGAAGGAGTGCTCACAAGTCATTTCACTGACCTTGTCCTATTAAAAGGAAAGGGTCAGGGATATCTTCTAACAGTTTATCCATCCATCTTAGCTACAGTGCAGGAAGTCAGTTGCAGTGTGTGAGCACAGCTTTTACTTTGAGTCTCTGTGCAGGAAACCAAACCTGACAACAACTTATGTTTTATTAATGTAAAAATGCTGATATAATAAGATATAATATATACATGAATGCAGTTATTTATTCACTCTGAACATTTGCACATTCCTGGGCAATATATTGTATAATACTTTCACTTGGAATATATTTTTACTATATTTATAAACTTGTAAAATGTATATATTTATATCACCTGTATTTGCAAACCTACTTTTTAGATATTTTTTAGATGATGGAGAGTACTTTTTCTGTCACTTTTTGCATACTGAGTATTATATCATTATTGATTATATATTTGTTAATAATTGTCAATAAAGTATCTATGTATCTATGTATGTATCTATGTATGTATCTATCCATCTATCTATCCATCCATCCATCTATCTATCTATCTATCTATCTATCTATCTATCTATCATCTATGTATCTGTGTATTTATCTATCTATCTATCTATCTATCTATCTATCTATCTATCTATCTATCTATCTATCTATCTATCCATCTATCTATCCATCTATCTATCTATCTATCTATCTATCTATCTATCTATCATCTATGTATCTGTGTATCTATCTATCTGTGTATCTATCTATCTATCTATCTATCTATCTATCTATCTATCTATCTATCTATCTATCTATCTATCTATCTATCTATCTATCTATCTATCTATCTATCTATCTATCTATCTATCTATCTATCTATCTATCTATCTATCTACTTGGTAATAAATATATTTCTCGTGAAACCTGCTGGTTCCCTCTGCTGCCAGTCTTTAGGCTAATTTTTTACATGTGAACATCTCCCTCAGAAAGAAAGAAAAAAAGTGTGTTGCATTACCTTGAGATCCATAGGCAGCTTGTGAGAGGTGAAGACACTAAGCTTGACCTGCGGGAGGCTGATCTTCAGGTTCTCAAAGTAGTAGCGTTTCAGAGGTCCTAAATCCTCGTTGGGTCTCTCATGGAGGTTTTCATCCAGCTTCTCCAGCTCTGCAGTTATCACAATTATTATATTTCATTTTTTTACTTGAATCAAACACTACCTGCTTACTCACAGCAACACATGAATAGTAACAATGACTTTCCACTAATCACCCACCTGCTTCTGTCTGTCCGTATCCAAAGAAGCTGAGCAGCTTGAGCAGCAGCTTCTCCTCGATGATGACAGTGAAGCGTCGAGCCGTCACCATGAGATGCTGCAGATGCGTCATGGTTACGCCGTTAGTTGTGTGATTATGATACAGGAAAGAAACCAGAAACAATCCGGTGTTTAAGAAAGGATACATTCTACAGACAGCTGTAATGTAGCATAGCAGCAAAGGGAATGTGTGAACCTCACCTTGAATAGATCGGTGAGCATGAGGTTGCTGGGAACTTTGACAGAGTTGACCTGCAGGGCTGGACCGCTGTCGTTAACACCACTCTCTGTGGAGCTGGGAGTCACACACAGCATCACAGGCTGCGTGGTACCCAGCAGCTGGTTGTCCACCTGATTCCACAATATGACAGAGCAAGTGTGTAAAACAACACTCTCTAATAAAACACGGTTTACACTGCACTTACTGAATCTAAACATTATGTTTCTACATCAGTGTGAAAAAAAGTCAAAGTTTCTATATTTTCAATCATGTAGTATGTAACATCACTATGTGCTCACTATGATCCTCTTTAAAGACTGTGTAAAGTGAATTCTTTCTTCTAAACACATTAAATAGGTCATAAATGTATTTCTAAAAAAGGTGTTAAAGCATTTCAACCATTTAGATTTGAATTGTGGAGCTAGGCTTCACAAACTGTGTTTCAACATTTCTGTGTTCAGGATTTAGTGGGCGGGTTTATGCTAATCACCACCCACCCCTGCTGCTGTAGAGGTATAAATACATTCAGCACACACTACTACTACTACAGTCTACAGTTAGCCAGTTAGCTGAGCTAGCCGCGAGCTAGCCACTGAGTTAGCCACCAAGCTAGCCGCAGAAACCTCTCAGACGTAGCGTCCATGTTTCTGGTAGAGGTGGTGACTTTGATTGACAGGGGACACTTGGTAGGGGGCGGGGTTTCAGCGAACTCGGCAGACACTCCCACAGTGTTTGGTAGCAGAGAAAGAGGCTGATTTTTTCACAACTTTGAAGCCTAATTTTCATATATTTTAATCATAATTTTTTTTAATCATTCAAATTTGGCAGGGTGGTTAACAACACACTTTTCTGTGGTATGTCAAACTCAGAACAAACTTATTCTTACTTTACACAGACTATTTTCTTGTTTATGGTTTTCTTTATGCACTTGTTTATTTCCAGTCATTTCTTATTTTAATAACAATAAAAATAAGTACATTTTAAAGACAAAAACTGGCACTCTATCATTGCACTTGTACCTGGTCACCTACTTGTTAATTTGTACCATGGATGAAAGAAGCATCGGCTACATGACTACATATTAATGTGTAATGTCTGTCACGTCCGTTTTGTTAAAGCTAAAGGTGTGTTTTGAGCTCTTTTTAAAAAATGTCCACAGGGGCGTGTAGCAGCCAATAACATAACGACTGATAATGTAATCATTTTGCCACTTTTTTGGCAATTCAGTAATAACATTTGGGATACATAATAACATTTTGCCAATAACGTTATATGTTTTAACATAAAAATTATTACGTTATAGGCCGTTATTAAGTTATCAGCTTACTACATTAAAAAACTGGCAAAATTATTACGTTATCAGCTGTTGTTACATAATCAGCTTATTACATTAAAAAACAGGCAATACGATTATGTTATCGGTCTGTATTGAGTTATCGGCTGCTACATGGTGCAATAAAAATGTAATTTGAGCTTGAACTTGTTCTCATCACCTGGATGCTCTGGATGCTGAGCTCCAACACCTCATTGGTAGCAGTGCGGGTGAAGTGGACATCTATACCAGACAGTGTAGTGAACACAAGCTCCTCAGGAACCTTGTTGACCAGAGACACACCCACACCTTCCTCCAAGTTCACCAACACCTGCGGATGAATGATGTCACAGTCACAGGTTGTCGTTTTTCATTGGTGGATATTCATGGAGGTGTTTTCCAGGCATGTATGTCAGTAAGAAATCACGGTGGATGTAAAGTTTGTTGTACCTCCAGCTCCTGCTCAGGCTCTTTCTTCTTCACATCCTCTTTGGTCCTGTCCTGCTCTGTGCTGGGTGAGCTCCGGATCATTCTCCTCTGGTTGAAGTCACTGATCTACAAATTGGGAATTGTTAAAAAAGCGTCAGTGAGCAGAAATGACGAAGCTCATCTAACTTTAAAGGAAGGACTCTGTCTGTCTTTTGCATATGTTGAGAACTGTGCATCTTTCAGCTTTACGTACATTAAAATGTATAATTTAATTGAGATAAGACACTGATGCTTGATTGTCTCTTGCAATATTTACAAATGTGGATATTTTTCTGTTGCCTACGTATACGTACATAGTATATATGTATGTATATATATATATATATATATATATGTTTTTTTGTGTCTATGTGGTTTAGTCAAATCTAAAGGGGTTAAAATGTGAAAATAAACGTATGAATAACTTGCACACATTCTTTTTTTATGGACCCCTTGTGAAGACAGGGTTAGTTCAGGGTCAGTTGAGGATTTGTTAAACAGGTCTGAACTGAACCACTCCTAAATTCTGTTCATACCTTAAAGAAAACTCTAAAGAGGAAATGGATGAATACTAAGCTGTTTACTAGGAATAAAAGCCTAACTCAGGCTGCTTTTGTATGTAGTGTACAGAGGTGTGTGGGGAAAAAACACTGGCTCTGTAAAAGGCAGATAATACTTAAGATTAGATTCAATAACTGACATTGATACAAATATTTGAGATTTATACTATATAAATATTGCTATGACCCACAAAGCACAACAACAACAAAGAGCTGCTCAGTAGCAGTGCTGTAAGTGGCTTTATGACTTGTTCTGGCTTTTGTTCTCACCTGCAGGACTCTTGTGGGTCCGTCTGGCAGCACCTGGACTGACAGCACCCCAGAACCAGGTCTCATCTTCTGGTTAATGAACTGCTGCTCAGGCCCGGGCTCATTCAGCCCAGAGTCTGGTCCCAACACCACCTCCGCTCCATCGTAAAGACCTGTTACCCCGCCCTTCACCTGAGAGGTACAAAGTTATATGTTATATATTAGATGATAAAACTAGAGCTGCAATGATTTATCTATTAGTCTATTAGGACAAAAAATGAACAAATGTGATTATTGATTCATGATTTAAGCTATTTCTAAGTAACAACACCAAACATTTGATGGTTTCATTAAGAATTGCTGCTTATCTTAGTCTGAAATTATTTTAACTACAATATTTTGAGGTTTTGGACTGTTTGATGAACAAAACCAGATATTTGATGATGTTACTTTATGCTCTGTGATATTAAGATTGTAATTTTTCATTGCTTTCTAATGCTTAAAGACCGTGTACAGTGAATTCAGACATTTTCTTCTAAACACATTAAATAGGTCATAAATGTATTTCTAAAAAAGGTGTAAAAAGCATTTCAACCATTTAGATTTGAATTGTGGAGCTAGGCTTCACAAACTGTGTTTCAACATTTCTGTGTTCAGGATTTAGTGGGCGGGTCTGAATCAATCACCACCCACCCCTGCTGCTGTAGAGGTATAAATACATTCAGCGCACACTACTACTACTACAGTCTACAGTTAGCCAGTTAGTCACCGAGCTAGCTGCTGAGTTAGCAGCAGAAAGCTCTCAGACTTAGCTTCCATGTTTCTGGTAGAGGTGGTGACTTTGATTGACAGGTGACACTTGGTAGGGGGCGGGGTTTTAGTGAAATCGGTGGGCACTCCTACAGTGTTTGGGAGCAGAGAAAGAGGCTGATTTTTACAAAACTTTGAAGCCTAATTTCATATATTTTTTTTTAATCATTCAAATTTGGCAGGGTGGTTAACAACACACTTTTCTGTGGTATGTCAAACTCAGAACATGTATTTATTCTTACTTTACACGGACTTTAATAGATAAAATGATTAATTAATCATTAGTTAGATTAAAATAATCATTAGTTGCAGAGAAATCACAGACACAGTAACACAGCTTGGTGTACTCACCTGTACTACCAGGCGAGGAAGGCCGCAGGTCAGCATGCCTGAGCTGAAGTACCAAGTCTGAGTGGTGCTGCGACGAGAGTCTGGCCTCCTGAGCATTAACGGCTCAAAACTGAGAGAGACAAACAGGTAGAGAGTCAATCCTTACATCCTGTCCTTCCAGTTCATAGTCCAGCTGCTCACAGCACTAACCTGTTGTCACTAACAGCTGCGAGCCCAGCGATGTCCAGCACCAGAGAGGAGTCCAGTGGACGCGGCTGGGCTGGCTTGCTCTGCGGTGGAGAGGAGCCTTCGTGACACAGCATGCCGGTCCCCGTCATCCTCCACAGCTGGGAGCGTTTCCCCGGCTCCTGTCAGACAATCACAGAAAACTCAAACAGAAAATCCCAATTTCTGACAACTGACCAACAAATGATCAACTCAGCTCAACAATCTCCCCTAAAACTTTATTTAAACACTGATCAAAGTATATTTGACAGTACCTTCTTTTTCAGGATGACCCTCTGTGTCTTGGTGTCCACATCGAGAACCAGTTCAGCACATCTCACCAGATGCTTCTTCCCAACAGACCTCTTCTCAGCATTACTGTATGAACAGAATCAGGCTGCTTTAACTTTCATACATGAGAGAACATCATGGTATGAAATGATGTGAGATGAGGAGTCATGTGCAGGATAGTTGTATACCTTTGGTTTACGTTTTTGTGTTACTTTTTTATGTATGTGTTTGTATTTCTTTACTCTTAAGTTTTTATATTGAATGTCTCACCACATTTCTTTTTCTTGTATTAAGTTTTTTTTCTTTTATGTACACATTTTTTAAAAAGAAAGAAAAAAGAGGATCAATGCTGTGTTTTAGACTTTCCTCCACATTTCATCACACTGATTGACTCATAATGAAAAATGCAGAGAGCACAAAAGCCTCTAATTGCATGTTCTTAATTAGCAGAGATACACACACACACACACACACACACAGTCCTCCAACATCATAACCCAACTTTCATGTATTTTGATTATTTTACTAGTATTTCACTTCTATTACAAAACCTTTTGAAATGTAAAAATTCAGCTATTAATGTGACTCAGAGAGAGAGAGAGAGAGAGAGAGAGAGAGAGAGAGAGAGAGAGAGAGAGAGAGAGAGAGAGAGAGAGAAATAAATTCACTCTGTGTGTGGCTCTTCAAGAAGTGTTTGGGACAGTATTATGGACTGAAAATCTGTATCATCATGTTATCGTGTTCTCAGTTCATCTGACACATAAGCCAGATAATACCAAGTATTTCACATAAATGGGAAAGATTTAGGTTCTGAATAAATTGAAAATGATTGGCAATCAGCTACACTTAATCAGATCCATGTGTACATGTAACAGACTGAGGGCTACATATCACTCCTGTTACCTCGCATAAAATATATAAATGCATTAAGCGTCATTCTAATAGAGGAAGCATTTCTATTGCTTCTGGGAGTGCAAATTAATTTCCAGATTCTGGGCATGTATCTCCAGGGTAATTAGTGAAATATTTCAAATAAAAAAAGGACCCTGCTGTTTTCCTGTTGGGCCTTCCCCTCAGGGAATTACATCTCCCTTCATCACACTATAAAAGCTCCTTTTAATTACTCGAAAGTACATCTTGCACAAATGGATCAAAGACCAAGTGTTGCCCTCCAGTGCAGAGAGATTCTTAACACCCTCCCTCATGAAAGATTACAGGCTGTCTTAAAAGGAGAAGACGAGCTGTTTCTAAAGGTTTGGTCACCTTTCTTAGGCTATTTACCTGCAGAGGTGAAGAACTTCTCTGTTTTTCATATGATTAACTAACATAGTTTTTGATGCCTATTTAGGTCTTTTTTTTAATTTTTTTTAAATGATATGCTGTATAGCTGTCTGGATTTTGGGGGGGGGGGGGTCACTGTGTGTGGTGTTGTTCCTTGTATATGAATAAAACGATGAGTCATGTGAGTGGTCCGTACTGTGAGAAGGTGTGCGTGGCTGCGATGTAGATGAAGTTCTCGTAGTAGAGCTTGTTGTATTCTCTGAAGAAGTTCATGTCAGACGTGACCTCTGAAGATCCCGCTCCCTTCACGGTCAGAGTGAGGTAGGGGGGCAGCGTGGGCTCATCGCAGGCGTAGTCCAGTACTGAGCCGTCCTTCACCTCGGTGTGCAGCCGGATGTCAGCAACCCCGTGCTGCCAGAACTGGATAGGCACCTGAAGAGATTCAAACCATGGACTATCATATTTATTCTATTTGTAGTATCTGAAAACCTCTTTAAGGCAGTTGGTCAATCTCACTTTTTTGGGAGGAAAACTGTTTCTTGTCTCTCTTCTCTTGTCCAGTCAGTGATTGGTCATGTGACTGAAGCTGTCAAAGCAGCAGCTTACCTCAGAGATGTTGTCGATGCGGAACGGTGGAGGCAGCTGGTCGGTGTCGGTGAAGGAGATCTGGTAGGTAGCTCCCTTCAGGGTGATCTCTGTCCGCAGGAAGAAACAGTTCCCCAGAGTGTCCCTGTTCAAACCAAGATCCATTTAAAACCTGTCAAACACTCAGGACTACTTCAACTATGGACACATGTTCATGATCCAGATGGAGCAGATGGGCAGTCCAAGGAAAGGACAGACAATGAGAGTGAAGGCCCATTTATGCTCAACGTACGTATGAAAATGTATCCGTCCTTTTCAAACGATGTTACCATCACTGTTCACATACTTCCATGCATCCTTTACGTTGGCATGGACGTTAACCAATGCATCCACCAGGGGGCAGCCCAGAGTCAAAAGTTTATGACAACAACAAACTCACAAACAAACATGGCGACTGTGGAGGAGATATTGATAATGTTCCTCTTGCATAAAAGACAAAAACTATATGTTTAAAGTTTCTAACCAACTCGTAAAACCTTTCCTCAAAAAGTTCCACCATTGTTATTTCTTCTTCATGTCTCACTAGAGCTACGTATCGAGTAGTGACAGCAACACTGCCCCCCATGGTTTCCGGTGGTACTGCTCCGTTTGGTCCGTATCCGTATTTAACGTTGAGCATAAATGGGCCTTTACATTCCCTTTAATCCTTTAACTGTTATTTTCAACAGCCAAAAATGGAGAGTAATATACATCTGAGATTTTTGGCTAGAAAATAAAATGGACTTAACTTTATAACATAGCTGTGTCTCTATATATACAATTAAAAACATTAACAATAAGAGGATAAATATATGAAAATGAGAGGAAAAAAGAAGAGGAAGAAAAGTGCTTTCAGAGCCACTGTCATTTGGAAGTGTGTTGGAGAGTGTGTGATGTTCATGTTTTTCACCTCATGTTGACATGGAAGGACTTTGGTTTGTTGACCTCGAAGCCTCCAGACCAGGTGCAGTTGGGAGTGTCCATGAGGCGCACACACAGCAGCTGGTCATAGTCGTTGCGTGGCCAGTGGAAGACCACGCTGGAGCCTGGCAGGGTGGAGATGTAGCCCTCTGGATTGACCGTACCCTATGACAAATGTATTCAGTCATCACTTATATCAGTCATCATATACTTTTTTGTCTCTCTGTAGATGAAACTGGGGGGGAAGAGACTACAGATAGAGACTTTGGCTACAAGTTTTGGATCAACAATTCCCATAATGCATTAGAACAACTGTTTTAACATTATGGATTCAGCAAGTTAGCATTGAGCTACAACTTGAGCCTGTTTTTTTAAGCCTATAATTGTTCACATTTTACCAAATTAGCACTATTAAAAGTGTGTTGAATTAGCTATTAGCAGTTCTTGTTTGCAATGTACCCATGAATGTACAGAACACTATCACTGAATTACATTGATACAAAAACATGATGACTCTCTTTTTCTGGAGTCTTTTTATATGATTTCTAAGCAAATTGATGGATATTTACTCACAGTGAATCAGAGATGATGTCCTCAGGGAACGTAAGTCACACTGAATCTAAAATGACTTTAAGTGTATGATGTCTGAGTTCAGATTTGACTGAGTAATGGCTTAAACAAGGAGTCAAATTTTGACTAGATTCAGTACCAGCATGGGTACAGGTGTTATACCTCTATAGAAATTGGTATAAGAGAGTAACCACCAATGACTAACAGTTTTCATAGTGGTCTAGGTATGTTTGATTTGGAGTGACTGTATTGTTGACGATACATATTAGAGCCCGACCAATATATTGGTCAGCTGATGTTATTGTCCAATATTGACCTATCACAAATATATTGGTACTAGCATATATGTATATATTTTCTAAGTTATATGGGTAACATTTAATGTACAGTGTGTCCACAAAGTCTCTTTACAATTTAAAAAATTAATTACAAAAGCAATTGATGAGATATGTTAATCAGATTTGTTCTATGTACTTAGTGATTATCAAAGTTTTTAATCACATTGCATTTGTGATTACGGGATATCAACGACCTGAAACAAAAGATCACTGATGCCATTGCCACCATTGATGAGGCTCTGCTACAGCCAACATGGCAAGAAATCGAGTACCGTCTTGATGTCTTCGTGCAACTAATGGAGCCCGTATAGAGGTGTATTAAATGATTACATTTCCACAGATTTGTCTATTAATTTGCTTTTGTAATAAGAGACTTTATGGACATCCTGTATATTTGATCCTTTTCCATAATTCAAGTTTAATATATATGTACATGGGTTTTGTTTTGTTATGTTGTGTGTATTTTGTTATTTAGTTAGTTATAAATAGTTTAATTAGTCATAGTTATTTCTAATTTTTAAAGGGATCATTTCAAAAAAATATATGTTCATGTATATAGTCTTTATATATAAAATTATCGGTTGATACGATGTTACTCCTTAATATCGGTAGCGACCCTAAAAATCCAGTATCAGTTATCCCTAATACAGAGCTCTGTTATTGTGTATGCTGCCTTTTCTTTTTGGGGGGATGTTACTTTTATTAAGTAGGTGAGAGTAGAGATGGTAACAGAATATGAGGTGTGGAATATGTTTCTTAAAAATAAGGCCACCAGTTCATTTCTCACCTTTCCTCTTGCAAACTCTCTCTGAGCAAAGGCCAGTTTGTGTGTAGAGCGATTGTCCAGGAGATAGCGTGGGGCGAAAGTCACGATGTGAGTGTCTCTGTAGCGTCCTTTTCCTTTCCGCACACTAATGCCTGTGTTGGTCAGACAAGGACAAATGAATGCATGACAAAGAGTTTGATTGATAATGTGATCTTTAGTGTGCACAGTGTGAGAGTGAGGAAGTGCTGCTTTATGTCAGATCATCTACTTGTATAACTGTCCACCCAACAAGGACTTAAGATTCATTCAGATGCAAAACTTCATTAACAATAATGATAATCACAAAGGCACTGAGGTGATGCAGGAAACCTTCCACGCAAATCATATAAAGAAGACACAATATTATTAGAGAGGTATTTTTTCAGTCCTGATCAAAGGCAAAAGATGAAAACCAGGGATACATCACACATCACACAGTATGAAAGAAATGTAATTCATCTGACCTGGTTGCATCAACATTTTGAAATCCATAACTTCTAATCAGCAAAGCAGATCATGAATACATTCTAATGGACTAATTGCAGTTCAGATCATTTCAGTTTTCTTGTTATATGCCCAAAATCAGTTAAAAGTGAACATTACTTTACAATCATTAAAACAAGCTCGACACAAGGTGTTGGAGAGTACTAGTGCATATTGTATAGAGCCTTTGTGTGTCTCCAGTTCTCTGCTCCCCCTGTGTGGAAATCTGATAAATTGACTCAAGTGAAATGATCGTCCGTGATCCCAGTCCTGTGTACCCAATGGTCCAAGAATTGGCTCGGCCCAATCCCAATACTGTCCATCATTAAATCTGACACTACTTCAGTTAGTGCTCTCCATGTATTGATTGTGAATACAACAACTTGCCTATGTTGTAGATGAGGCCGGGCCTGTTCCCGTGCTGGATAACCTTCACTGCTCTGACTCCACTCCCTCCATCCAGAGAGAAGCCCTGGCACCAGCCTGGAACTCCATCTGGGTGGATCCCTTTTCCAATCCGCATGGTACACCTAGGATCAAGATAGGGGAAAATGGAGGTAAGGATGAATGAATAAAAACAGCAGGAGGATGCTTTTTAGTAAATAACCCCACAGAACATCAAGAATCTATTTGGGCAAATTAGATTTGTGTGTCCTTTGTGTGGACACACTTACATAGCAGGCTGCTCCTTGTCAGTGTAGCAGAACAGTAATGGACTGAGGCTCCTGGCTAACTCATGCTCCTCAAATTGGCCTGCTGCATCAGTTTTGCCGTTGTCCTGACGGAAAATTAACGGCAGACCTGCAAGAAGAAATGTCTTTAGGGAATGATAACAAGGAAGCTTGTTCTTCAAGCTATGACTGGGCTGTTTTTGTTTTACTAGTTTTGAATGACGACAACAACAACATTACCAGTCTTGTTGATGAGCCAGTAGGGGGCAGAAATCAAGATCTTTAGTGCCCCCTGTGCCCGCAGGATGATGCGGATGGTGAGGCAAAGCAGGCGCTTGTTGGTGTCATACAGCCTCATGCGCACCACATAGTTCTGAGTTCCAGGAGGAATTAGCAGCTCTTTGCATACGGCAAAGTTCTCCAGCAGGACTCCTGAAGGACACACATCATTAACACTAGGAGTAAGAAACAAGGAAAATGTTTAGAAAATAAATAGTCCTGACCTAGCTCCATATTCTGCGAGGTGTCTGCAGCGTGAAGCACAGCCTCTTTTCCAGGCTTCAGTGAGCCTTTGATGGATGTTCCCTTGATGTAGAAGTTGATTTCACAGGGCAGCAGGTTGGCCAGCACCATGGTGGGCAGCAGGTAGATGGTGTGGCCCGGCTGCCGATAGATCTGCTTTGCGCTGCCCGAAACCTTCTTGGCAGGCTGCTGGTCTGGGTAGTTCTCCTTTCTGATGACCACACAAAACCTGAGGAGATGCAGAAGAATGAGTGGAGTGGTGACAAATGCAGGGAAGACAAGAACAAAGAACAGAATGTCTGATTGACTGTGTCTACCTGAAGTTACGCTTAAGGCTGTCATCGAAGTCTGCTGACTGACACTCCCTCTTACTGCTGCTGATCTCTCCAGGCCGCTCCACAGTGGTCCAGTGGATGGGAACCTTACAGAAGAACAAGCCCAGGCCTTTGGGTCGAGCCTGCAGGCGCCAGGATGTCAAGTGGAGGGGGACCGCCAAGGACTGGCCAGGCAGGATGGGAGGCAAGACCACTGGTTCTGTCAACACAGGGACACGGTTAGCCTCATTACAGTAAACACAATAAATAAAATAAAATATAATAAACTTAAATAAATATAATCTTTGTTGCAGAGGTTTTATATGATCCATTGTTGGAGAAGAGTCTTACTGTCAGGAGCAGAGGGGCTGTCAAGCCTGACCTCCATAGGAACGTCTAGCCGGTTCTTCACAATGAGGGCAGAGCGGACCGTGATGACCTTCCTGGCGCTGCCCTCCATTGTGATGGAGAAGACCACTCTGACTGGAGGCAGGGCTGAGAACTGGAGGACAGAAAGGAGAAAACAGAAAGAGCAACACAACATATCACCATCAGGTTTCATGTCAAGTGCTGAGCTGCCAAGAAACACAAACACTCAGCATTCAACCAGGCTTTTATATGAAACAGGCTTATATTAAAGATCGGCCTTTATATGAAACAGGTTTATATTAAACCTTAATATATGCCAAGTATATATTATATATAAGTCAATAATGAAAATAGTTGTTGGTTGCAGGTCTACACTGGATTCTAAATGATTACTTCTTATTGATCATCATGATTAGAAACAGAACTTGGCAGACTTACATAGACATGTGGGTGGATGATGTTGGTCCTGCTGATGGGACTGCCAACCTGTGGATAAAAAGAAATATTAAACATGTATTCTGGGAGAATTAGTAAGTACTGGAAGGCAGGACTTGATCAACATGAGCTTTGTTTGTTTAGATTTGTGCTTACAGTGTTGGAGGAGCTGTTTTTGTCTGGAGCCGCATAACGGAAGAAAATGCCCACTTTGTCCACAGACACCGGCTTAACTTGCTCCCATCCACACACTCGAACGAGCAGCTGGTGCAGCTTCAACTCATGAGTGTGTCTGCAGAGGAGGAGGCAGGAAGGTATCAGTTATCACAATCCACATAATGCAATTATGGAAATAACACTTTTCAACACTCTAGCATTTACACTAGAATGAATTCTACAGTGGATAAGATGCACAGATGCTATAACAGAGAATCAGAGCTGTACCGGTGGCGAAGTTTCTCTCGAGCTTCAAACTCAAAGGGAATCTCCTCCCCAGGTAGCACCTCTCTCCACTGGCTGACATTGTGGGTGTCATCAGTTCCTGGACCGTGGACTTCTGAGATGGAATCTGCACTGCTGCTGTGAGACAGTGCCACCCTGTGGGAAATGAATAGCTTTACTTGGAGAAATTTACAGTATCTGAGGTCATTTTCTACACAGATGTTGAATGGTAAATGGACTGAATTTATAAAGTGTTTCTAGTCTTTCGACCACTCAAAATGCTTTACACTACAATGCCAACATTCACACATTCACACACACATTCACCAATGGCACAGCCTTCAGGATCAATTTAGGCTTAAGCATCTTGCCCAGGAACACTTCAACATGTGAACTGTTACTTATTACCAGTAACAACAACATACCCTCAGAGTTTTACCAGTAAGGGGCCTGAAAATGTTAGCTCTTAAGGTGGCCTTAAGAGCTGCCTATTACTTTACATTAAGAGATATCTGGTATTGTTGTATGTCTTTATTTGTTGCGATATCTTGCTGAAGTGTGGAACAGACAGACAAACCTACTAAGACTGCCATCTTAAAGACCCATTGTAGCATATACTGTATATACTAACATATTAGCATGCAGCACTGATCCACAGATCTATCACTGACATATTGATGATTTAATGACCTCCTTCTTCTTCTTTTTCTTCTAACATCACTTACAAGTTACACCAACCAATGACACATGCATATTTTGCACACGAATAGGGGGCCATGTGACACAGAATGGCATTGTTTGATTTGGCATTTTTATACAGTTTGTCAGTGTTGGCACACACACTGTATTGTCATTATATAGCTCCAGGATACCAATAAACTTTATTCTCCAAATTAGGATTTTGTATGTACATTGCAATTGTGCTCCATATTTCTCATATCAAAGTAGTGAAAATGAGACACATATTTAGTGTTATACTAACTAAATGAATACCCTGACTGGCCCACATCAGTCCACCTTTGTTTCAGGTTCTGGATCTGGTATACTTACCACTTCAAATCTCCAGTGTGCAGTGTAGATGGGGATTGTTCCACCTACCTTGTGGGTGTTGTAGTCAGAGTGGCGAACCACATGGTACATCCTGTATGGTTGCGCAGAGCGTACGGCACAAATGGCTGCCTTCTCTTGGACAGCTTGACGTCTGCTGGAAACAGAAATGGTAACAATGAAAAAAGAAAGGAAGGAGCGTGCTTGGCCTTTACATTACTCAATGCTAACAGTGCTGTATGTTCAAGTTTAACAGTCATGCACTTGATTTCTTCTATGGCCGTGAGATATAAAGAACAGCCAAGGCAAAGTTGCCTTAAATATTTTAAAGGGGCACTCCATCACTTTTACACATAAAGCTCAACTCAGCCAGTGTAACATCTGTGAAGGAGTTTTCTACATCAGGGTTAATTATCTCAGCTTGGTCTCAGACACAAACAGAAAACTGAACTAAAAGCAAACATTAAAAACTGGAGGTGTGGAGTTTAAAGACATGGCCATTTACAGTACTGACAGAGGAAAGGTGTCTGATGAAATGTGGGTTTTTTGTAGCCTTACCCACAGTAGGGATTATAAATTGGGATATCTAGTGTTGCTTTAATTTGGATCATTCATTTTTAAGTGTCTCTTGTAAATCCCCCAATTTATAGATGTTCAAAACTACATTGCTAAAGTACCCCTTTAAAAAAGGCACTGCCATGCTTGTGCGTTTATATAAATTTGCCAACAGTTATAATTGGCTTGGTCTATTGCTCATGTACTACACATGAACATAAAGTACACCATGATAAATATATGGAATCAACTAAAGTAAAAGCACAGAATTATGAATGGTAATTTGTAGATCAATGATTTTCCAGGAGGTCACTGAAAGTAAACTGAACACAATCATCATGCAAGATACTTTAACATTTGACAGATGTCCTATACCACAGTGAAAATAATACACACAAATGTAGGCAGACTGCTGGTATTAAACAAAAACACACACTGCTTTGGTCCAGTTACCACAGTGTAAGAAAGAACAGTTTGACCTTTGATCTCTGTGTCCAGTAGTTATTTACTTTACATAGTACAGTTGAACCATTTCACTTATATTCAACAGACGGCAAAACTTTCCATAAATTCTTTTAAGGTTAATTGTATACTATAAAAAATCTATAGAAACTACTGGACACAGAGAGAGAGAGAGAGAAACTGTCAGTTCATTGAGACAATATGCTTGACAGACAATAATCAAATCCACACTAAACCAATCACAGTGTTTGTTTACAATAACTTCCGGGTAGAAAACCTCCTGCATCACTTTAATAGTGCAGAGTAATCTGGGGCAAAGATCATCTGAGCTTTACTTTCAACTAAGTCTTGCTGTGTGTAGGCCTGTCACAATAACTACTTTTATTGGACGATATATTGTCTCAGAAATAATTACGTTATTGTATGATAAGCCTATAATGTAATTATTGTAACAGGCCTTGCTGTATGGGGGTGATGGGTAATGAGAAAGACAGGAGAAGGGTTTGGGCTTTTCAGATTTCCATCTGCAAAGACAGCTGTGGATTCATCTGGAACAGGCAAGAGAGCTTTACAGTGTCAGGAATTGTGAAAACTTGCAGCCTGGTCTTCATGATCAAATCAAAGAAACAAGTTATTTGAGATTGCTGGCATTGCGTTATGTCAGACAGGTTGGATCACCATGTTTAGCTAGATATCTTCAAATGTTACAGTTATGCCTGAAAATGGCACCAGAAATAAATGATCTACCCAAAAGTGACTGTTGTTAGCATTATGTCACATTGCTTGGGTCTATACTACTACAGTATACTACATCCTACACAGTGTGCAGTAGTCTTCCAGAATCATAAGACTACAGTGCCAGAACATCAAGTGAATTATCAAAAAGGTTTTACAACCACTGACATGCAGTGTAAAAAAAAAGACAAGCGAATCATGCTGTTCATGCAAAATACAAAGTAACATAAAGTTAAATTGTTCTGGAAGACGAGGACAGACAGGACAGGCTATATCTACAGTATAGTGACTATAATGACTAGTCATCACTGCTGCAACCTGCAACACTGCTGAATATACAGACAGTTATCATTCAGCTGTGTAGCAGATTTCCTAAACCTCAGCCAAAAGCACCAGACAGGATTTGTGCTGTAACACCTCCAGCAGCGTATCTTCAACATTAAAGCTGTATGAATGGATTAGAACTTATGCAACACAGCTTTACTGAAACTTAAGAATGAAATGTGCAGATTTGTGTCTTAATTAATTAACTAACTATGGCTATATGAGCCATAAATGAGTCACAAATCTAAGTGAATACACAACAGTGAGGAAAATAGTTTACATGCTTTTATTTTAGTTTTTTTAAAAAGTATATTTGGATAGTTGAACGTTTTTTCTTAGAAACCGAATGATCTTTTTCAAACCACAAGTTTTAGGCAGAAAAAAGTCTGTATACTGTAGCTCCCACTTTCACAGATTTAGTTCTTTGGTCCAGCACTTCTTTTTTTGTTCAAAATGAGCACGTCTACTACGAGTTTAAAAAATTGCTCTGCCACTGACAGATTACAAATGAACAGTACAGCACAAGTCATTCAGATTTTCAAAGAAATATTGAATTTTGACACATGGAGGGACATTTTAATACTGTGTAATCATATATGCATGTAAATGCCACAGGTTGGGCATTTTCTTGGCATTATTGCTGGGCCACTTTGATTGACAGGTGATCAGGGGTCAGATGTGCAGTATACACACAAAATGCCAGAAACCATTTACCAATCCAATGAACAAAAGATTTTTATGTCCATTTTTGTTTTTTTACTGTGCAGCACATGATAAACTTAGTGTAATGGATGCATTATAAAAACTGATATTCACTGATGATGACTGAGATGATGATGATGATGATAGAGAATGTGTGTTTATCTCTGTGTTTGTGCTGACACAGAATTTTATACATCTGGCCTCTGGATTTGGCCTTGTCAAATGATCAAGAGCCACAAGTTGTGAGAAGAAAAAAATGGCCAAAATACAATTGCCATGTGCCATATGATTCATGCCAGTCTTATCCCTGTCCGATGGCACTATTAGTGAAATATCATGATTTTATGAGCAATTTAAAACTAATAATTTCTCAGGATACATCTGAGGCTTTTGATCGACCCCTCACACACTTGTGTATTATTTGGGGGAACGATCGATGATGACTGAATGAGAGCTTTGACACATAGCGTGCTGCTGGAGGACACTGTCTGGGGGCCGACCGAGCTCTGAACTGTACCTCTGGAGTGAATCTGCTGCTCGAGGCAGGTCAAGCTGGCTGTGCTCCTAGTTCTAAGGTGAGCAAGAGGAGCACCTGACAGCAGAGAGAGATAGTTACTGCACAACAGAGACACATGCAGAAGGGAACACACAAGAGGGTTAGATGTTCATCATCCTCATTCTGTACTTTGTGTCGACATTCAGCGACTTCTCTGCAAATCAGTACTGTTATGAATAGTTGGGTTCATGCTTCAGTTCAGTTCTTGTGTTAATACATGGTCAGCAAACCAAACATATCACAACATATCCATTCATTTTAAACTGAGGCATCAGAAGAAGTTGGCTGATGAATTTCAGGGTTTCTTTTTGTTAACTTTTATGATTCATTATCACTTCTTAGTTAACATTATTAATATAAAGTGAACATTATAAGAGGCTGGAGTGAAGCAACTGAAACTCATCAACCAAGTTTCTCACAAGATGAACGCAAACAACCAAAGTAACCGACTGAAACCCTGCTAATCCTTTAACCAGACACTTCACTGGAGGTATGCTACACTTTTCCTGCTGTCAACAAATCCCATGAAAAGATCAAACTCAATAATGTGTTAGTCTGTCTCTGAATACTCTCTGACTTCCCCACACTGTCTATGGCTTTCTACTTGGAGCCTGTTGGTTCCTACTTAGGGTGGAAATCTTTGAAAATGGTTCACAAAATATAGTTTGTCACTATTATGAAAAGGTAAATGTCACTCAAACAGCAGGAAAACTTGCTTTCGATGGGGAATATTTTCAGCAGCGTATGAATCCATATTTGATGTTCTAGTGAGTATTTCTGGCAGCAGGATGGTGTGTTATTGCTGTTAATCCTCTTCTAAAATCCAATTAAAATCGTATTCTTTATTATTTTTAATATTCAAATTATATTCACATTTTAATTGCTCAAATTAAGCCTATAATTATTATTTATTATGTCTATACACTGTAGACACAGGCTTAAACACTGCCACGGCCACCATCAGCATGTGATTGTTATATGTTCTGTCCACTAGAGGGCAGTCTAACATTACCAATAAACAGGTGAAAGCTTTCTTGGCATGTAATAATTAAGCTTAGGAAAAACATGAATAACATGAACTAAAATATAAATATTAAATCAATTTCTAATGCACTGGATCATAGTAATGAAACTATGCATTTAACTGAAATATAAATAAGTCCACGTCAATAGGTGATGTGTTTTTGGGTCTCATGACAGTGTGAGTAGAAGCTGTGTATCCAAACCTCATACTGCAGCACTGAACACTCAGCATCCTGTCTTTTACTCTGCCTTGTTTATTATGCAAAAGGTTTCCACACATGGCTTCTTAAAAGAGGAGTGGTGATCTCTATGAGTGCATATAGAACATTAGAGGTTAACATTAGCACATCAACAACCTTAGATAGTGATTCAGTCAGAGCCTATATTGTTCATCAGATGTGACACTGATGTGTTTGAACAGTTTTTGGATGACAGATATACCAGGAACACTGTATATAATCAGTATGTTAACAGTTGATCAACAGTAAGCATATGGAAGTGTTTCTTAATATATCTGTTCAGACCTATACCTCTTCCTGTGGGCATTCATAACTGTACACTGCTGTATAATGTCTCCATAGGACAATTAACAATTGTTGACAAAATGTATAACTTAAAATGTCCTTATATATGCTTATACCTACATTATAGTGTGTTATAAACCATTTATGAGCACGATAGTTTGTATATTCCTTATGAATGCTGTATAGGATGATATACAGAAGCATTAGTTCATTGTTGGTTTTTATTTCTTCATGGCAGCGGTATCAAACTCATTTTAGTTCAAGGGCCACATATACAGCCTAATTGGATCTCAAGTGGGCCAGACCAGTAAAGCCATTGCATGATAACCTGTAAATAATATATATGTGTTATACATTTACTTTCATAAACCATCTATTTAAAAACAGATGAACAGCCTGAGCTGTCTTAAGAAAAATGATTTCAACAAAATTGTGTCTTTTTTTCCAGATTATTTTGCACAGAAGCAGCTGATTAACAACATTTTGCACAATGTTCAATATATGATCAGTTTAAATATGCATTTAATATGTATTCATTGTTTTTTTGGAGGATTGTATTCTGGTCAAGATGAAAAAAATGTTAATTCTCATACTTAGTAAAGTTATCCTGTGAGTTGGATTGGACCCCTTAGCGGGCCGGTTCTGACCCACGGGCCAGATGTTTGACACCCCTGCTTTATGGGATTTGTTAACAGGAGGAAAATATAGAAAATCATCATACTTATAATTTAAATTGGCAATAATGTCTTCTACTGTCATTCATAACAAAAAAACTTGAGTGGACATGTCCTGTCACATGGCTATTCTGTCATTGTTTCATTTATTTCTTTATTTATTAAATAAATTAAAAAGTTGATATCCAGATGCTGTATATGCCTTAAAATCTATTTGAAACATCTGTTCGTGAAGAAGTTGATTTGTCTGTGGTGCTTTGTGTAATTTTAACTCACTCTGTACAAAGCTGGGTGGGTCGACAGAGGAGCCCACCCAGGGCAGAGGGGGGGGGGACTGGGAGTTCTGTTCCTCCTCATTGCAGTAGTCAGCCATCCAGGAGCTCTTGGTAGTGTTGTACTGTTCTGTAACATCCAGACAAACACACATTTAACACTGTTCAGCAAGCTGTACTGCACACACTAACTTGTTTAGATGCATGTTCCAGCTTTTACTCACCCAGCAGGACAGAGGTGATGTTGATGTCCAGTCTCTGCTTGGCTCTTATTCCCATCTTCAGACGTGGAGGGTGGAGACGACCGGCTGCCTGCTGCTGCCAGGACAAGAAGCAGGGCCAGGGTTCAATGAAGGGCTCCCAGCCTGAAAAACACACACACAGATGTCAGTGGTACACTGCCTGGGAGACTATCTTAACCTAATCCATCCTGCTGAATTATAACCATCACTTGCCCTAATGATTACCACTCTGCTGCTTTAACTGAGATTAGTTTGGTCCTTTATAAAGAGCAACTTTTCATCATTACATAACATCAGCTTTCTCTGCACTTACCTGTAGAACACCTTGATAATGATCAGAAAGCTGTTAACTGTTTTTTATCTATTCTTTTAAAACACATTAACAACTGGCGTCATAACTCACCATTCAACATCTGAATATTGAGAAGAGAGATTTTATTTTAGGTTTTATATCACTTAGCAAAAAGTAGTTTATTCAAGTGTACTACCAGTATACTTATTTTATAATAATGCATTTTATTTAAAGGCGCCTTTCAAAGCACTCAAGGTCACCTTACAAGGCACATATAACACAACAACAGTACATCAAACAATATAAATCAGGTGACATTTAGTGCAAAGATAAAGAATAAAGAAGAATACATATGAACAAGACTTCAAAGTGCATTAATATAATAAATAAACAAGAATGAAGATTGCATAGTTAATGGGAGACAGAGTAGGCCACTCTGAATAGGAGCGTTTTCAGGCGGGATTTAAAGGTGGAGACAGAGTCTGAAGTGGGAATGACAGGTGGGAGAGAGTTCCATTAGAGAGTTATACTAAAACTGAGGCAGTATACTTTTCATATACTATATTTCATATACTTAAGAATAGTATAGTGAAGTATACTTGGCTTATACTGACAAGTCTAAAGAAAAGTCTAAGACTAAGTACATTAATACTAAGACTTACACTTCTACTTTAATACTAAAGCTTATACTTGTACTTTAGTATACTTTTTACTTCTTTCTGCCACAAAGTACTAATACTTAGTATATCTTGATCCAAGTACAGAATAAGGTCAAGTCATTGACTCGTGCTTACATTTCATTTAGCAGAATAAAAACACATTAGCTTTGAGGTATTACCCCTGTTATAAACTTATATAGTATAGAACTAGTACAATGGAAGAAGAGTGTACTTGTGCTATACTTTAAGTATACTTCAATAAACTAAAATGTGGATTAGAAGTATAAACCTAGTACACTAGCAGTATATAGATGAGTGTACTTGTTGAAAACTTGAAAGTGTACTTTTGTAAACTTAAAATGACCTTATAAAGTAAACTTAAAAATGTTCCAATTTAGTCCGAAGAGGTATTAAATTAGTATACTTTTTAGTACACTGCAGGTACATGGTCCGTAGTATACTTGCTATACTTATACTTAATAAAATGAACTTCAAGTATACTACTTTTTGCTAAGGGTTGTCTGAACAAACATTGAGCTAAATTCCCTTCATGGCCAGAAAGATTGATTGAAGTGCACAATAAATAGAATTCAATATGTTTGAAGGAAATGTTATTACCTGACAGCTCTCTGTTGTAGTAGTCTCCAGACAGAGTGAAACTGGCGTTGCCTTCCTGTGTAGAACCAATGCGCTGTAGCACATACAGCCCTGCAATTACACACATTTTCAACATCACAATCAGACCCACACACATGTTCATCACCAACTTCCTGAATGTATATTATTTTTTCTCTTCACCTGTGGTGATGAGTCTTAGCCATCTTACATTTACTGTCCTCAAGGATGATTAGTATGAGTAATAGTGGAGTGTCTTTTCTAATACTCTACACTTAATTATACTACTCCACACTGCATTACACTAAACTACACTAAACTAAAGCTGGGGAAGAGAGAGGGGGATAAAGACAGATCCAGGAACCAAACTGGGGACAATGTGTTACATGTTTTGTAGGTAGGACACATACCATATGTTTTAAAATCAACAGGCAAACTGCTTAATCTTTCATAACTATAATGCCAGTTAAATAACTCGTAGGTCATATGTTAAATGAGACTTACTGGAGAAGGTGAGCTCAGCCAGTGGTATGTCACAGTCCAGACAATCATCTATGAAACAGATGCAGACACTCTCTGCCTTCACCTCTACTCCAGACAGAGGAGCTGAGTGGCTGCTGGAACCAGAGTCACTTCTGGCTCTCGGGTGACCCGCTATGTTCTCAGCATTCTCCAGCAGCCATGTGGCAGCCTGGTCCAGCTGGCCTGAGGGACACACACACAATCTTGTTCACATCACTTCACAGGTCATTGAACATCGACTTACATTCATTTCCTGGAGACTTAACCTAACCATAACCACTACTTATCTTTACCCTAAAATGTATCATTTATGTGATGGGAACTTGTTTGGGCCAGACTCACCTTTACAGTGGATGAGGGCTCTTTTGCAGTCATCTTTCTTGAAACCAAGTTCTTGTAAATGTGTCAGCTGGCCCTCTATGGAAACAAACAAATCCTCATAAATACCTGATGTGAGAACAGTGATGAGCAAACACAATAACAGCACTTAAAAGTGTCCACCCTTGTCACTGCACTTTGGTTGCAGTACCATCAGAGGGGTTGAACATTGATTGAGTTATGGAAATATTCAAATGAAAACTGTATATTCTATTTGAGCTTTCCCCTGAAAGATAATGTAAAAATCAACATCAAACTGTTAGCTTTTGTCTGTCATGCTGACTGGTTGACACTATTTTAAACACAAGAAACCAATAAACTGAGTTTCAGGTAAAAGGCTGAGACAAACATCTTCATTTTGTGACATTTTACATTTTTGGTGTGAAAGCCAGCGCTGAGCATGAGAGCATTCTTCAGGTGAGTGAACAACCATCACCAGGGTCAGTGTTCGTTGGTTATTTAGAAATGTGTGTTATTTGTGGGTATTTTTAAGCTTGCACAGAATTGCCATTTGTTAAGATTTGTCTACTCACTGAGGTTGACTGAAGAAATCAGTTATTTCTGTGAATGCTTTAAACTGCATAAGATCAGAGCTCTGAAAATCTTTATTGGAGGTTTGTAAAAGTGATAGAAAAACATAATCAATATAAGCAAAAACAATTAGGTCTTCTCCTCTAAAGGCTTGAGAAAGAAATGATATCTTGGACATAGCAGGTTTTTAGACTCCATCATGTGTATGGCTGGCGGCTGAGCCTGTGAATTGAGTAGATCTGACCCTCATCTATTAACAAGAGGCCTCAGGCTTCTCGGGGGGGGGGGGGCATGTCACGGTCTGGAGGAGCACAGTAATTGTCAGAGTACAGACAGCACAGTCAAACACAGTAACACAATCACAGTGACAGGCTGTCAGTTAGTATACATATAAACAAGCTTTACTTTGTGCATGAAGCAGGGACTTTTTTAAGAGTTTGTTTTGCCGTTTGTTTTTTCCCTTGGTGAACTGTGATTGTTTTTCAGAGCTGCAGGAAGTAGATGCAGCCATCTCTCAATGCACTGCAGGCAGCATATTTTTCATAAGCATGTTAAACCACCATCACTGAGCCTTTCCTGCAGCTGTTGTTTTCCCCAATAAGGCTGCAGTGACACACATTTCTGGAGTGTTTCTGAGTAAATATCTTATTGCTGGAGGGGAAAAAAACAGACATAGCAATGATATTATCTATAACTGTGGAAAAGCAACATGATGTTTGATTGTTGCTGTTAAAATCTGCAGCTTACTATATAATCTTAGTGAGGCCTGGAGCACAAGTGCACTATTTCCTAAGCACTAGGAAGTACTACTACTATAACTCTGTATAGTTGCCTTACCAACTTTTTAAGCAGAATTACATGCGTGCAGCTGATGATGTAATAACAGCCGATAACATAATCATTTTTTATGTCAATAACATAATAACTTATTATGTCATTGGCAAAAACTTATTACGTTCTTGGTTCAGGAATTGCATGATGTTATTGGCAAGTTATTACCTTATTGGCTTATTACATAAAAAAGGGTTGAATGGGGTCGAAAATGATAACGTTATTAACATGACTAAAAACAAACTATTCAGGATGTATCCAACCTAGGGCTGGGCGATATGGACAAAATCCTCAATATTTTTCAATACCTCAATATTGATTGTGATTTCTGATTAATAATCATCAGTAATGTGGATATAATGATTAAGTGGATAATGGCAAATAATAAAACAGCTCTTTACTGTAATGCAGCCTTTTCAACAAGGTAAAAACAACACTTATGCCATATCACGCTATTGATATAATATCAATATATTGTCCAGCCTGAATCCAACCGTACAATTTTTTACATTTTCAGGACATCAGTAATATTTGTGCCAAACGTCTCTGGATTTGTAGGAGGACACAGCTTCATTTAAAGCATTAAACGTCACTTCATATACCAGCCTTTACATACCTATGAGGGCCTGAGTCTTCTGCCTGAAGCTCTCTTTAGCTGTAGGGGCCGGCTCAGCGCTGGGTGCAGAGGTGTCAGAGTCAGGCTGCAGTGGAGTACTGGCAGTAGGGATGGACTTTGCTATGGCCAAGAAGAGCTGGATGTCGTTGTAGGACAGCCGGATATCCAGAGCAGGAAACTGGATCTGCCAAAGAATCACATGCCAACTATTTACCATGACAACCTCACTTAACTAGTAATGGGAGTGCTAGTTATCCTGTGAAAAATAATCATGTGACATCACCTGTCAGCCTAGCAGTTTACATTAGAAAACCTCTGTTACAAAGTGCCGGTGTGGACTACATTCATTCACATGTGATGATACAGACAGTGTAGATGCTCATTTATATGCTATTCTTCAGTTTCTGCACAGTGACTGTTACATGTTGCATATCTTATTCTGACCTCCAGCAGTGGTGGGATGTCCTCCACGTTGAAGGCGTCCAGTAGACCTGAGCTGCTCTGGTATGTGGGGCTGCCACACAGCTCCACCTGAACATTGACCGGGTCGATGATGGACAGCGCCGTCTCCTGCTCGCTGCCCAGGCGACACGAAAACACCTGGGGGGGGGGGGGGGGGGTTTACAAGATACTTCTGAATCAAAGACAATAATATTAAGATGTAGACTTTTTGTTGTTGCACTCATCTACAATCCCATATATCACTGTGCACTGAGCTTCACAGTATACTGTTTTGGCCTTTAGGGTCACGTTAGGGTAAGAAGGGGAGAGGGGGGAGAAGGAGGTGTTGGAGTTGTACCAGGATTTGGATTTCATTAGTCTGATCCTGTATGATATGTATGTTTTATTCAGTTACAGCATAAATGTTGTGTGACTGAGCTAGAGGCTGAATAATTCAGACACCCTTTATTTAATATTACTTATTAAAATCTGCAGCTTAGTTATTAGTCATTTAATTCTTGGAGGTATTAAAGCAACATAAATTTA
This sequence comes from Scomber japonicus, assembly GCF_027409825.1. Classification (NCBI taxonomy): domain Eukaryota; kingdom Metazoa; phylum Chordata; class Actinopteri; order Scombriformes; family Scombridae; genus Scomber; species Scomber japonicus. The sequence continues at coordinate 528,117 of NC_070581.1, forward strand.
AGTCTTTAATGAGGATGCAAATAAGGAACTAGTGGTCTGTTGTATTGAGAGAGAGTTAGAGATGTTACCTCTATTCCAGCGAGGCTGCCAGAGAAGGGCCTGTCCAGCAGACGGGGTTTGTAGGTGAGGACCGTGGTGCCTTTTAGAATGATGGCGTTGGTATCCAGACACGATGAGTCCTCCACAACCACAAATTCTGTGCCTGAAGACCAAAAAAAGATATATCAAGGTTTGCATTCAGTAGGTTATATAAAAAGTGATCTATCATCCCTCTCTGACCTGTGACGTTGATCTTGACCTCCAGGTAGCGCTCCTGCGTCACCGGCACTGTGGACCTCTTGGTGACCACGCCGCTCTTGACTGTTTTTGGCATGGTGGTGGTGGTGGTGGTGGCGGATGCGGTAGCACCAGAGCCAGAGTCAGTGCTGGTATTACTGGGCCAGCGCTCACGAGTCTCTGTGCCGCCCGATGGCTTCTCCACCGGCATCCGCAGGAAGTCACGCACCAGCTGCAGCCAGTCGAAGATGAGAAAGACCCTCAGGTTGTTGAGGACCATGGTGAAGCAGGAGGAATCACGTGTGGATCTGCAGAAAGTAGGAACAAAACTTCAAAACTAATGATTTACCAACATATTTTTAACTATTTCTGCTGATGTTAGGAATGTTCCATGTGCTATAAAGTTCCCCGGTGATACCTGTAATGCAGTTCCAGCTGCAGTGATGCCCGGTTTGTGCCAGTTTTGGAGGGCTGGAGGATGCAGTCGAAGACATTGTGCCTGACCCTGTCTGCTCCACCGGTGCTTTTATTCGGCCTGGTGTCATATGCTAGCAGCGAGTGAGACACCAGGTTGACCGACTTGGATCCATTGGAGAAACTCTCAAAGAGCAACTTGGATTTCATGAAGTCAAACCTGAACATGAGAGGAACAGATACAAAACTAAAATAAGAACTTTTTCCCCCAAACACCGTCAATAAATGTTCATTAACTCCCTTTCCTTTTGATTCAGTCTATAGTGAGTGTGTGAAAGACTTGAGATGAACTCGCTGTGGGCTGTTAAAGACTGTGTAAAGTGAATTCAGACATTTTCTTCTAAACACATTAAATAGGTCATAAATGTATTTCTAAAAAAGGTGTAAAAAGCATTTCAACCATTTAGATTTGAATTGTGGAGCTAGGCTTCACAAACTGTGTTTCATGATTTCTGTGTTCAGGATTTAGTGGGCGGGTCTGAAAACCATAAATCCGCCCCTGCTGCTGTAGAGGTATAAATACATTCAGCACACACTACTACTACTACAGTCTACAGTTAGCCACTTAGCTGAGTTAGCCGCCGAGCTAGCTGCCGAGCTAACAGCTGAGTTAGCAGCAGAAAGCTCTTAAGACGTAGCGTCCATGTTTCGGGTAGAGGTGGTGACTTTGATTGACAGGTGACACTCGGTAGGGGGCGGGGTTTCAGCGAAATCGGTGGGCACGCTGACAGCGTTTGGGAGCAGACAAAGAGACTGATTTTTACACAACTTTGAAGCCTAATTTTATATATTTGGCAGGGTGGTTAACAACACACTTTTCTGTTGTATGTCAAACTCAGAACACATATTTATTCTTACTTTACAGACTTTAACCATACCAACCTCAGGACATCTCCTCTGCCACTTAAAAAAAAATATGTCATGTGACCTGAGATCTCATCAATATGGGAGTTGCTGCTGCTCTCAACCAAAACCAGTGTTAAAGTTGACAACAACAGAGCAAAGCTGCAGCTGACTGCTATTTTAAAACATTTACAGTGTGTTTGTGTCACCATGTGTCCTGTTTGTTTTGTTTTTTATATGTATTTTGGGATTTTTTTGCCTTTATTTAGATAGTAACTTGGCAGAGAGGCCAACAGGAAACAGAGAGAGAGGAGAATGACCTGCAGCATAGGTCCCTGGCCAGATTCAAACCAGGGACGCTGTGGTTACATGGCATACGCTCTAACCACTTGACCACCAAGGCGCTCCATGTGTCTTTTTTCTTTCTACCTGCTTCCTGTTCTTCTTATGTAATCTACTTACCGGTGTGGCAACAGTCAAACCTCAAGAAGCTGTAATCACATACAGTATTTGCAGAGGTTTGCGGAGTGTTTCTTATGAACTGAACTTCCAAGAAACATGAAATCATTGTTTTAACTCAATAAGTGTTAATAGTGCTGGACTTTCCTCAGCTCAAACAAACGTCATCAATTCTAAACTTCCTCTGAGTTGTTTTGTCCCAGTGTGTGAGAAGTAGTTCCAAGCCTGGAGCATTTCTCTTCTTGGTCATCACCTTTAAAATATGACTCATAGATCATTAGCCTAATCATCTTATAAGAGCTATGACAGGTCTGTTTGCTGATGTCTGTGTAGTGTGAACGTGTGCAAGGACACCATTAAAAATGTCTATTAGTGCAGGAAAAACTGCTTCCATTTCTCAGCAACAGGTGAGTATTCTTTTTGAAATTGTCAATTGGCGGCAATATGACCCTTTTTACCAATACATGTTTAATAGCCAGTATGAGCAGCAGGAATGACTAGAGTGAGGAAACCTCTTTCACTGTTCATGTGGACACCTGACTCTTTTAAGACAAACTTCCTATAAATATGAATATCTAACTTCTGACCTTGCTGTACCCAGGGTGTTTCAGTATGTTTTAACAACACTGTTGGGTTAGGTTCAGGTAGAGTAGAGCTCACTTCTAATCAAACCCATCAGTGTTGCTGGCTGTGGTCAGTGGTAAAACAGATCTGACACTTACAACCTGAGAGTATGGTGAATCAGCCTGGTTTTTAGCCTGGTCTTAACACCAGTGATTCACCATACTCTGGTTAATCTTTAAAAGCTCAACTGCCTTTAACATACTCTTCTTAGCAGTCAGATTCAAGGTATCATTATGCCATGAAATAGATGTTGGGAGGAGCTTTGAGGTTATTAATGTAATTTGCATCTCACAGAAATACTCAGTCTTTCTGGCATGTGAGCATCCGTGGGAAACTTAGAATGAATTGATTATTTTGAACAATTATTTGACATTTTGTGCAACTACTTTCAAGAGTCCACCATATGTAAATAACGTATTTTAAATGCTTTTCCATGGCTATATGAAGACAGAAAAGGCCAACCTTGCTAGTGAGTGTTTGTGTTCACTGGCTTTGGGTTTGTCCAGGAGCTCCAGACTGACATCCATCATGTCCACCAGGAATGTCAAGTTGGTGTAGACATCCCCACTTAACACCGTCTGCAGAGAGACACAACATCAGTATGGAAACTAGTACGCAAGGTGGAATTACCTCTGTATCATAAAATAGACAAGAATCATAGATCAAGCTACAGAGATTATAACATATGTATTAGTATTAGATTACATTGGAGTATATACATGTGTTAAATATATTGTGAACTAGAAGCTCTATTTGGGCTGTAGTCTTTAGAAATGGCAGCACTGAAAATATAACAGGCAATAATCTCCCTGCAAAGTCTCAAATCTGCATTTAACAGACAGTAAACAGAAGTAGAGTGTGGAGTATTTGAAGTAATTTACATCATAATCATACCAAAACCATATCTATATGATATCTCTCATCATTAGTTGGCCAAACTGGCAGGCCGGTTCAATCCTGGCAGTGGACCTTTGTTATATTTTACTCTCCAGACTCCATTTCTGTGGAGGCACAACTACCAGCGATAGCAGCACTACACTGTGTTGGTATTTTCTTGATCACGAAACTTGCTTTGCCCATCTGTGTGCTATTTTAGTGCTACAGAGCATACAACACACAGGTGGAAGGAGAGGCACAAACAGCTGGGAGGTTCATGCAAAGACAGATGTTGCATTTTGGTGTAAATTTGGTCCTAGACTTTGTGCTGAGAGTCTCAGGACCACATCTGTTTAGAGCGCAACATCAACCTGCTGCCTATCTGGTGGTTTTATCAACAAGAGCAAATTAAAATTTGCAACAAATGTGCAGCAATAACTGACTAAGGCTTAAAACATAAATTAACTATTTGAATTAAAAATATGTGATTAAAAAGGTATGATTAAATTGGCATAAAACATAATTTTGAAATCAGGAAGGTCAGCTGCATTGATCTGTTATCAAATGATTCTTACAGTATCTTTTGTCCATAGCTGCCTAATGTAAGCTGCAGCAGGACATCCATGTTGATCAATCTACTGCTACGTTTGATTTAAGCATCACACCAGAGCGCAGTGCCATTCACAGGGTTTACTTTCACTGAATTGCCTAAACAAAATGCCAAGCTGCTACAGAATAATCACACAACACCTCTACACACACCAGACTTATAGGTTAGAACTATTGTTCATGTGTCATAGATGGTGTGAGCATTCACAATGTAAGATAAAGTAGAAGTAAAACTGATACAGTGTCAGTTCCATGCAGTCACGTCACAGCTTCACCAAACCTTGTTATTATTTAATTCAACCAGCATTGTACAAATCACCTGATAAAATAACCCACATTATCTGCTTCTGGTTGTAGAAGTGTGTCCACGTCATGACACTCTGCACCTTCAGACACCAATAAGATTTCCTGAACAAAAACATTTCCATTGGATGAGCTTGTAATGCCATGCTTCACTGTGATTGGCTCAGCTTTTTCAGAAATATGTTGACTGTTATGTGACAGTCACATGACTCAAACAGTTTGTGGGTCCCTCAGACTGTACAACAGCACATCTCCCAGTTCCTCCCACTCCCACTCCCACTAATAAGACTGAGGATGCTATTACTGTTTAATCCCAGGAACACTGCAGATTATTTTAGAGATTATTTATTGTATATAGTATTTACAGGTTGTTTATTATATATAGAATTTATAGACTGTTTGTTGCATATAGTATTTTATTTGATATCACTTACAAGAATACTATTGTACGGAAGAGGATTAGGGCCACTGTGGAAAAAAAGTGAGAATTCTGACTTTTAACTCAGAATTCTGAGATTCAAGTCAAAATTCTGAGAAAAAAAGTCAGTACTCACTCTTTTCCCACAGTGGCCCTAATCCTCTTCCGTACTATTGTGTCAATTTTGAATTTCCAATAAAGTTTACCCTTACCTTATCTAAAGTTGCAGTACATGCTGTTCAGCCACTAGATGTCACATTATAGCAATATTTGACCAAAACAAATGTACCTGTCATTTACTCAAAGTAGGGCGGAAAAAAAACATAGCTCATGATGTCATGTTTTACTGTCATTTGAGAACGTTTGTGATGTGTCTACCATCTTGGAAATGGATGCAGAGGACCGGCTACCAACACAAAGAAAGAGAGGCTCGGATAACAACACACACAGAGGGAGTGTGGTTTAATTACTCCACTATGTCTTTACATAGAAAATAGTTGTTTACTGACATCTTGTGAAGCTGAATATAGTTTATTACATCTTTAATAATGACCATACCCTCTGATCTATATTCACCTCCATCCAGGCCTTTTGCACTTTCTGCTCCTGCGCATACATGACCCAAAATTATGTTAGGTTAAAATAGGGCCCTAAAACTCTCTCCCCTCATTTCCTTTCACATTTCTATGGTTGCTATGATAAGGGCATAAAATGACCCAACAGGTATTAAAAAACTAAACTACATTTGCTACAAAAATGTCGATATGTAAATGGTTGGCCAGAGTGTGTGTGTTTGTGCCTGCTTTCTCACATAGGTGCTTGGGTCCTGCAGATTGTAGGGTCGCAGGAATTCTTCAATAGGCTCTCCCAAGTTGTTCTCCAGCAGCCCTCTGATCAGCTGGTAGTGCTCCAGGTTCAGACAGCAGTGGACTGACGACAGGCTGCCATGTATTGACATGTCAGGCACTGCATGGCTCAGCTCCCTGACAATGTTGAGGAACACAATAATGAGTTTGAAGAAGGTATGGCCACATTATAGACAGAAGGTGCACTCACAGGGAGAGCTAAAGGATTAGAATAGAGCTAAAATTATGAAGAAAAAGGGTAAAACACACAAACTTATGCTCTATCTCCTTTCCATATCTTCTGCACAGAAATTCCATACTATACTATAATGTCCTGTATACTTAGGGCGCTTTCACACTAGTGGTGTGAAAGCCCCCTTAGCTACTGTAGGTGATACCAAACCCAATACAAAAAATAAATAAATATACATAAATGACATAAATCTGTCCACCCATGAATAATGTTGTCCCCTTCATGATCAATCTTTAAAAAATGTATCAACTTCTTTTGACATTTATATGTAGCACTTAGCTTTTTAAAATTATACCACAATTTTAAAAAAATATGGAAACTATACTGTAATAATCTAATATAAAGCAAGTGGTTACTTGTCCAGGTTGCGTTCCACTTTTAGCTTGAGGCGGCAGCAGTCTTTCAGCAGGTTGGCTCCGGTGCGACGGACAGAATACGAAGGGAAGATCAGGTCGGAGGATTCAGGAGGGTTACTGACACTCTCCCAGGGCTGACAGGGTAGACGCTCTGCAGCAAAGATATCCATCTCCTGTAGGTCCAGAGCAATGCAGTCCAACAGACACACATGGTCTTCTAATGGGGAAAGAGCAGAACATGTGACACTAATAACTACTGTATTTGAAAAGATCTTAAATTATCTACTATGAAATATGAACAGTGAAGCTAACCTAAGCTGTGAGGGCCATCCTCTTCAGGGGCCCTCCCTGTGTCTGGGGCCTGTGGCCTACCAAGGGTGAACCCTGACGAGGAGCTGGAGGTGGAAGCAGAGGTCCTAGGCTTCTCCTGCTCACTATTCTTCCCCGCTGCATTCCGCACACGCTCCTTTTACCAACAGACAAGAAAAGAAATGATTATTACATACACATAAAAGAATATTTAATACAATTAATAATCAATTTTGAAAGGGGCAGTAGGCAAGGCTTTTACTGTGACACACAAACTAAAACAACACAATTTACCAAGGGGGTATGACATGGTTTTGATAAATATTGTTTTACTATTGGAAAGCCCTTACCAATCCCTTATCGTTTAAAAGTATTTTCAACTTCTTTAATAGTAGTGGACAATGCTAATGTAATGTAACTCAGTAATGGATCAGGAGGGCTGGGGCATATGGGTGTGCCTATGACTGTAAGAGAACAAGTATTTCAATGCCGATAGAGGTGGTATAATAACTCAATGACATTGTTCCATGATCTCTTAAGACAATTTTTTAGAGCACAATTATTTGAAGTATTATATTGCATTTCTGAACACTGTGATCCAAAACAAAAACATTCTCAATGACAGCAAAGTGAAATTCAAGCAGCACTGGTATTTCAAGATCAAACTGTATCAAAACAATACACCAACTTTTGTCAACAATCTCACTGATCGCCACATATTGGCGTAAGGATTCACAATATGCAGATGATCTTCTGCTGTACATTTCTAACCCAATTTCATTTTTTTTCAGACTTTTTTATGTAACTGATTCAATATTCAGGATAACGCAGTTAAACTGTCTTAAGAATGAATTGATGCTTTCCTTTTTCAAGTGATTAACTATGGGTGTGAATATCAACAAAAAATGTATGTAAAGACGTTCTCATAAAATGTTGCACCTTCTATAAAGCATTGTCGTCTGAAACATCAAATGTATTGATGCACAGAAGAGGACTCTTCTAGTAATTTAACACAAACATGATCAAGGAGCTTAAAAAGTTGGTATATTTTTTTATACAATAGATGCAATAACTGTTCAACTGAATGCACAGCCCTTTACCAAACCAATTACAAACAGACAAACTGCAAACCAGGGCTGGGCAACAATAATGTCAAATACTTTTAATTTTTGAAAAGCTGAAATATGGTGTACGTTAAAAGTGAAAGTGATACTGACAAGCCCTTTTCCACACAAAAGCATGAGCATGCCATTGTACCTTGTAATGAGATGGATCCTTGTATGAATGTGCATGCAGTATAAAATTCTTCACAGAAAAACAAAAGATACAAATGAAAGACCAATACAACATTTACCTCATGTTCTTTTTCCAAAATACACTAATTACCAAACAAATGACAGCATGAACAGGGCCGTATTTCTTTAAAGGGCTGTGTAACTGTCTGTCCATGGTTGCAGTAATTCACAATTGATGAAAACCCTATTTTATAATGTGTTTTATTGGGAGGAATCCATTGACTTCGGATTCCTCCCTCCTTTTACCTGGCCAGCAGGCACTGCAAGAGACTAGCTGAAGCAAAAAGTACTTCTGGCAGTTATCTATAGAAAAGTTAGTTTCATATTGAACCAGAGTATCTGTAGTGTAATTGTACAGCTACTACATCCTGAGTCACCGATGCCCCAATAACAACATGTAGTAATGTGTAACGTAGTTTAACTGTGGTTGTCATGGTGCATTAATGTCAACACGCATAAAGTTCCGGTGATTGGTGCGGTAGGGGTTCACACCAGTAATGAACCGTACCAGAGTTCACAAGCAGACTGAGACCACCTCTATGAGGTAGGGCTGGGCGATGTATCGATATATTTTTTAATGAGATATGGAATTGCCATATCGCATATATCGATATACGTATTTCAATTCGTATTTTCATTTGCGCTGTGATCCTTGCTCCAAACAAGCTGCTGACCCGGAGCTCTCTGCACTGCACTGCTCCCCGCGCCCTCGCCCCTCCTCTTTCACGCACGGAGGGGGGAGGGGCTGGAGCAGACACTCCGGCACTTTTCAACAAACTTGGAGGAAGCAACAACGTCTGTGGAGCGTGCGGAGGATGAATTGGTTGGTAAAAGAAAAAGTAGTCCATCCATCCATCTTCTTCTGCCTATCCGGGGTCGGGTCGCGGGGGCAGCAGCCTAAGCAGGGAAGCCCAGCCTTCCCTCTCCCCAGCCACTTCGTCCAGCTCTTCCAGGGGGACCCCGAGGCGTTCCCAGGCCAGCCGAGAGACATAGTCTCTCCAGCGTGTCCTGGGTCTTCCCTGGGGTCTCCTACCGGTGGGACCTGCCCTGAACACCTCACCAGGGAGGCGTCCGGGAGGCATCCTGATTAGATGCCTGAACCACCTCATCTGGCTCCTCTCGACGTGGAGGAGCAGCGGGTCTACTCCGAGCTCCCTCTGGATAACTGAGCTTCTCACCCTATCTCTAAGGGAGAGCCCAGCCACCCTACGGAGGAAGCTCATTTCGGCCACTTGTACCCGCGATCTTGTTCTTTCGGTCACTACCCAAAGCTCATGACCATAGGTGAGGGTAGGAACGAAGATCGACTGGTAAATCGAGAGCTTCGCCTTTCGGCTCAGCTCTCTCTTCACCATGACGGATCTGTGCAGAGTCCGCATTACTGCAGACGCCGCACCGATCCGCCTGTCGATCTCCCGTTCCATCCTTCCCTCACTCGTGAACAAGACCCCGAGGTACTTGAACTCCTCCACTTGAGGCAGGATCTCATCCCCGACTAGAAGAGTGCACTCCACCCTTTTCAGGTTGAGGACCATGGCCTCGGATTTGGAGGTGCTGATTCCCATCCCGGCCGCTTCACACTCGGCTGCGAACCGATCCAGCGAGAGTTGGAGGTCACGAAAAAGTAGTGGCTCAGTAATATGGAGATGGTTCGGATTCAAAGTATCAGGTGAGCAACAAAATCATGTTATATGTAGGGAGTGACATAAACAAGTTACAGCCAGGGGTGGAAGCACTACAAATCTTTTTCACCACCTAAAACAGTGGCACAAACTGCAGTACGAAGAGTGTGTGAAACTGCGCGCTGCAGAAGCCCCAGCTGCAAGCCATCCACAACCCGCAAAAGCTCCAGCCCCGAAACAAAGCTCACTGCAAGCTTCATTTTCCCGCAGTGTACCGTATAGAATAGAATAGAGCTTTATTTGTCACTATAACAGAAGTACAGCGAAATAACAGCAATCACCCCGTCCGTACATATACAACATACAATACATAATAAGACAGAACAAGAACAACAGAATAAAGAGGGGAGAAAAGGAAAAAAAAACAAAAAACAACAAGGATGAAAAGAAAAGTGACAAGTGGTGTACTATAACTAAAGCGGTCACTTATCACATTGCTAAAGATGTGGTCCCTGTTGCAACTGTGGAACAAGTCAGATTTAAAAAGCTACTGAAAACCATGTACCCGAGATAGGAGCTACCCAGTCGCAACTACTTTTAATAAAATAAAATTTTAATAAGCCATTTATAGTTGTCAAAATGTTGATGCTTTTCTCATATAAATATATTTATTTTATTTTATGGGCTATTTTTATTTAAGATGGGCTATATTTTTCATTTAAATGTGCACCTTATGGAGCTTTGATTTCAAAGAAGGTGCTCCCGTGGTTATACAGTATTTATGTTTACATTTTATTGTTCTTTGAACAGCTGAGCATTATTTCATCCTGCTGGTTTCAATCAAATTAATTGTGACATGTCATATTTGGCTTTGACTGTGACTAAACATTTGCTCTCATTTTGCGATAAAAATATTGGGATATATATCGTATATCGATATTCAGCCTAAATATATCGGGATATGACTTTTGGTCCATATCGCCCAGCCCTACTATGAGGCGGACCAGAGTGCGCTTGGTTCACACCAGAGGTCTCCGCCTGCATTCACACCAACCCAAACGAATCTCACCAAGGGGGTAAACACACCAGACTTCGATTCAATCAGACTACACAAATCTGATGTCAACGCAACCTCTGATTTAAGAAGAAGATTTAAGAAACTTTCATTTGTCAGTCAAACTCTGCTCATACATCATTCTGCACAGTGAAGCTTTACTTCAGTTTAAACCTTTTGTAAAAGGGCCCTGGATTTATGCTGAATCTTTTCATCTGATGCTACACACGATTGCTAACAAGGATAATACCCAAAACTTTAAATTTAGACTAATTAATGGCAACACAACTAAAGACAATTAGAGAAGTTGACATGGTTTAGTTAGTAATGGAACAATACATTACAATTTCCAGTAAACCATCAGGCAGTGCTGTATTCATTGCATGCATGGATGGATGAAAAGGTAGTGTGACTCACCAGAGAAGGGAAAAAGGCATGTGCCATGGTGAGTTTCTCTACCTTGTCTTGCAGAGAGAAGGTTCCATGAGCCCCAGCAGGCAAGAAGCAGTTCTGCACTCTCAGCTGGCCGAGGTTCGCCACAATGACCCTTGGTGAACGTGAGCTTTCCGGGATGAGAATAACCGGGGCGCCTGCCTGGATATCCAGCAGAACCCTCGACGCCCGCTGAGGATGGTCCCGCACCTGCAGGGAGAAACAGGAGACAGAGGGTAGAGATAATTGAGGACAGGGTTTAGAGGAAAGGTAGTGAGAGAAAGTAACATGGATTGACAGCAAAGAGAATATCTGTGGATCTCATAGAAGAAACTATCTATAGAAACTATGTTGGGCTAACTTTTAATAAAGCATCATGCTTATGTATCATAGATATAATCAGCAGTACTTACAGCCTGGCCCTCCATTGCAGCCCTCTGCCTGCCTAGGACATCCTGTAGCTGGGTGAAGTGTTGAATGAAGGCCACCACCTCAGCCTGGAAGCGTTGGGTATGGACATACTGCACTGAGGCCATCTGCAGGGACACCTTGATGTCATACTCCCGCTCCAGGTAAGGATCAGGCTGGCCATATCTGAATGGACAAGAATACAAAGATGACAATACTCCCATGTTTTAGAGTATCTTGCAGAGTATTTCTGTGTTGAAACACTGTGATATATACCTATGGATGTTGAAATTGAGGGCCTCCCCTCCTCGTGTGGTGAAGCGCTCGCGATAGAGATCTCCATGTGGGGTCAGGTCACTCAGGGACAAACTTCCTAAACTGCCTTGCAATGCCAGGTTACCATCTGAAACATTAGACATAATGTGATAACATTCAGCCTCAGATTATGAGTGGTTACAGGAGTCAACCTTTACAAATAAAATAATATGATTTTGTACAAAGGGTTTGTTTTATCTAAGGTGGCTGAATTTGAAGTTTTTCGTACTTACCCAACATTTCCAGATGAGCAGATAATTTGGACACACTAGCCCTCGCAAGCTCATTGACTTTCTTGTTTAGTATAAGAGACAATGAATGAACCTAAGCATGAAAAAGAGCAGATTTATTCATGAGACATTTAAAAGAAAAAACTAACTATTGTGGTTTGTTTTAAAGGTAGAGTCAGTGACTCTCGAGAATGATTGTTGAATACACTTTTTGTCATATTGTTATTTACTGCTTCAGTAAATGAACACGTAACTACAGCATACCAACTTGAATTATAATATTTGTACAGCCCGGTTGTTGGTCCTACCTTAAGGTCCACTTTAGTGTTGACGACATCCGTTGCCTCCTCCTCATACAGAGGATGTCCTGGCACAGGTTGAGGTGACATAGTTGACAGCTTCACTGCATGATTATTGGCTGTAGAGCCAATACTAAAGAAATCAAGGATAACCACCCAGGTCTGTAGTGTGATTAAAACGTCCAGGCAGTTAAAGTCAACATCCACACTTCGTCCCACACTGCCGTAGCGCGTTTTGAACTCTGGGTGGTTCTGGTCCACAAGCAACACATTGATATGAACTAATGAGTCATCAAAGTCTGGCGGAGGCTGAGTGGATGGTGTATGGTGGGTAGGGGAGGGTGGTGGAGTGCTGGGACAGTCCGGGTCTTTCTTGGATTTGCGACTGCTAGCTGAAGGCGTGCTTGGATGCCTCTGGTAGAGCTGGAAGACATTCTTAGCCTCCTCTACGTGGGCAGGCAGTGAGCGGGGCATCTCTGGGTACAAGGCATTGGATGCTGATGGACAGCTTTGGGAAAGGTACTCCTTTGGACTAAAGGTGGAGGGCTTGGGAGCTCCACGGGACACCATCAGATGTTTGTATTTTGACTCAGGGTTTGGCTCCAGGAGGTCCTCCATGAGCAGCGAGCGAAGAGCCAACTGGACTGCCAGTAAGTGCGGATGGTCTTTGGTAAAGTCTCCCTCCAGGTCTTGGAAGCGCAGACTGACTAAGCCCTGGGACCCCTGGGTCAGGTCAGCACTGAGCTGGACCTGCAATTCTGCCACGTGTAAGGTGATTTTCAGCTGAGTGAATGAAGAAGACTCAACAGCAGGTTTGTGAGCTTGCAGAGGCAAAGGTGAGGAGAGTGATGAGTGGGAGAAGCTGATATGGGGAGGGTCCCTTGCAAACAGCCCTCCCTGTGGGTCAGGAAAGCGGTGTGGTCTGGTGGAGGAAGGAGTTGGTGGTGGGGGTGTAGGTGGTTGGCTGGGTGTGGCCCGTTGCTCCTCAATCAGGGACAAATTGTCCAGTGTCTGCAGTACTTGTTCATACACAGGCTTGCACAGGAACACCTATAACCAGACAGTGAAATATTGATACAATTATTAATCAGTCAAAATTTGATTTAAAGGCCCTGCACACCTGGATGTCTGCACAAGCTGAAGCTGGGTAGAACTTCAACTTAAGCAGGATGATAAAATTGGTACTACTAGTTGAAAAAAAAAAGAAGAGGTTTCAATCAAGTTCGGTCTATACTGTGCTGAGAAGAGATCTACGGAGCCAAAATAATTTGTAACAGGTTTACCATGGTTATACACAGTCTTTAAACTCCACAATCCAAGATCATGTTCTAAGCTGGTTGTCAGAAGGATGCTATATTTTATGTTACTTTGACTTGTTATGTACATTAATCATAGTGGAAATTGTCAAATAGTGTGTGGGGTCATATTAACTCAGAGACTTGCCTTTATTTGAAACAAGCCTATATACAAGACATGTATTAATTCCTCCACAAGATTACCATACAACAGAAAAAATGTCGTAATTTAATGTTGTACTGTAGATACTGTTTTCAATCAATAAATATGTGGTAAGTGGTAAATTGGTATCCCATTTGTCGGTGGAATTTATTTCATTCCTAGTACCTGTTTTTATACCAAATATTTGCAAGAAGCATTAATCCTCACCATCTGTAACATTAACAGCAATAGAAAGAACAGGAAAGCAGAAAAAGTAGAATTAATTAGTAAGGATGGTACTTCTGTTCAGAAGAATGGTGAGTGTGACTCAACCATGTTGTTTTCGTACTTTACCTTGTGGGTCATTACAGCAAAAGCAATTCTTTGGGGACTGGTCTTTATTTGTTCAAGCTGGCCACTAATTCTATGCATAAGTCACATAATAAAACTACTGATAGTAATTGAGACATAGCCATCATTTGAATACTGGCTTATATGTGAGAATTTATAGTACTGAGAGAGTGTATACCTGAACAGGGTTGACGAATTTTCCCTCAATTCTCAGTAGGCCTGTGCTCTTGCAGGTCTCCTCGGTGGTGAGGAAGATAAACTGATTGTCTTCATCAATGGGAACTTTCTCCAGGGTGAACTGTATGGTGGTGTCTTTCAGTATATGGAAGGCTGATGAAGAAAAGAAATCATGTGAACTTGCTTAGCAGCTATCCATCTAGTGAAAAGTCCTTAATCTTTAAAATCTGTAAAATTCTCACCTTTTCCGCGGCTGAGGGATTCAAAAAAGTCATGACGTGTTAACTGCGGTTCATCCTGATTGATGCTCCCATTGTGGGATGGTGACATGTTTCCAGCGTTATCCCCTTTAGGTGCCTTCTTCAAAACCAAATGGCTCAAGTTGAGTGAATACAGCCGGATATCCTTTACCAAGACCTGCAGCCTCTCTCCTTCAGAGTCTTGCCCAGTATCAAAATTGTGGATTTTTATGCTCCCCAAATGTCCCACCAATAGCTCAGGGTGTCCGGGTTTACGTGGGATGGACACAACTGGTGACTCAATGCTAATATCAAGAGTCAGCTTCACCAAGAATGTGTCTAATGTGGATTCGGGTTCCTCCATGGGAATGTCCTCTTCATCCTCAAATGTATAAGCCCAGCTCTGACTCTGGGTTCGATTTCTGCGTGAGGGAGTTTCAAAGAGTGAAACCATACCACTGTATTCTGCAGTCTTGGTGGCTAGAACTGTTGACACTTTGGTGGCAGCACTTTTCAACATGGAGCGGAAATTGTCTTCTACCTCATTGGCAGACAGACTCAGTTCCTTCAGGAATTTGGCTGAGTGGTTGTAGTGCAAGGATGCCATTTGTAGTTTCAAGGAACACTCCCCCTGTGTCTTCTCCAAAAGGCGGAAATTTAAAGCTTCTGAGGGAGAATCCCCTGTGTCAGAAAGGAATGTCAATCCTCGAAGAGTTGAGGAGCTGTCCTCTACATTTCCAATGCTGACCACAAACTGGCTTCGGCCTCCTTCCTGGGTCAAGTCCACCAACTGCATAGCTCCGAGTGATCCATTGATGTCCAACCGACTGCCCATGGACACATTGACCTTGGTGCCAGTGATACTGGCAGTGGCAATCTTCAACCCTTTCTTCTCAGCGCCCAGGACAGTGCCAGTGGACACAGTCCGAAGAAGAAGCAGGTTAAGGCGGTGGATCTCCACAGTTAGCTCTTTGTTCTGATCGTAAGTGGCCTGATATGTCTCTCCGTCCTCCTCACTGTCAGGCTGAGTTGTATGTTGTTGCGCTGACGATGCCCAGGTGCTTTCTTCTTTGGGGAAAGACTTCTGGAGGAACTTGAGTAGCTCCACCATGGTCTCAGGGTTGAGAATAATGTCCAGATTATTGACCTGCATGCTTGTAACCTGAAGGGAGCTGTCCAGGTTCATAGAGGGGCAATCTGAGCTCACAAACTGGTACTCAAGCTTAATTAGGGCCTCCTGGTCTTTAAGATAGGAACTGAGGGGAGATAATCTATCCATTGGCATACCAGTGTATGACTCAGTATGGTGGCCCTGATGCTCAGGAGATCTGCCTTCAGGTGACACAGGGGAAGATGGCTGGCTCTCTCGGAGGCTGCCCGTGGGTATGTCAAAACTAAGATGTTTATGAGAGGCCACGAGGAGGTCGAAGTCTGAGCCATAAGTCTGCAAGGTGTCCACCAGCAGAAGACCATGGACGGTCAGCGAGACTTCAGCATCATAAGGCCGCTTGACAAAATGAGCATTTGTGCCAAATACCTTGAGAACAGATATGTAGCGGCCATCACTCTCCACGCCGAGTTGCATGTAGTTAATGTTGAATTCAGCTAACAGTAGACGGGATTCCACCAGGACTTCACGTGTGTGCTGCTCTAAAGTCATCACGCTCTGTGTCAGGTTCTTGGCTGAACCTTGCAGCTTCCAAGAGCTGTCCTCCCTTTGAAAGATCTTGTCATGGCGGAGGGTAAGAGGGTCAGGAGACCTTATATTTGCGTCTTTCCCTAGGCTTTTGTCTCCTTCACTCACATCTGGACTGCTTAGCCTTGCTAGACAACTCCTCAGGGCAGTCATCTTCTCAAGGTTGATATGAACCTTGAGGTCTGGTAGTGTTCCTGACAGCACAGCCCCAGGGAGTTGGGGGTCTGATGTGTAACGCAGTCTTTGCTCTAGTTGCAGCAGCACATTAAACTTCTCCACCACATGCGTAGGCCCAACTTCACTCTCTTGAAGATGTTTCCAGTTGTCCTTATAGCGACCAACCATTATCTGTAGGTCCTTAAAAGACAAGGAGTATTTTTCATAAAGCTTTTTCCTGTAGGCCTCTGTACTTTCAGGGGATCTGAGGCTGGGAAGTTCATGGCTTTTGAGCCGTTCTTTCGAAGGCAGGTCTAGCTCAGGAGGTGGAGAATCTGGCGGAGTGGCAAGTGGTGTCTGGTACTCATCATCACTCATGTCTTCCCTTTCAGGTTGAGTGACTTTTGAGCTGGCCTTACTGTCA
Source organism: Scomber japonicus (assembly GCF_027409825.1). Classification (NCBI taxonomy): domain Eukaryota; kingdom Metazoa; phylum Chordata; class Actinopteri; order Scombriformes; family Scombridae; genus Scomber; species Scomber japonicus. Next base: position 544,897 of record NC_070581.1, read on the forward strand.
TCTTCAAATAAAACATATATGAGATGAGTAATGGACAAGTTATTTGGGTATTCTCACATTATTTTAGGTGAAATACTAAATGATATTACCTTGAGAGTTTGTGAGAAGAATCCTGCCTAAATCAATGACAACTAACATTGGGTCTCCTGACTGGAAGTCATCAGGAAAGATCACCTGGGGTGCACAGATGTCCAGTTTCATGGTCCAACGCTTGCTGTTTTCCTACAGAAGTGAGACAGTATTTAGAAATAATTCAACTACCATTTGTTTGTGTCATTATCCAATGAATCTCTTACAATAAATTCTCCCACGAGAAGCTGATCAATAGTTTGTCGGATCTCTGCCTTGGTCTGCATTTTCAGTTTGTTGTACTGCCTCCTGGCAGCCTCTGCCACCCTCAACTCTAACTCTGACTGATATCCAAAACCTAGGAAAGAAATAAAAATGTTAAAAATCCCAAAAATCTACAAGGGTCTTCTGATGCAATTATGAACGATCAAGGTTACATGATAAATATATGTAATACTTGAAGTCTATATTATATCAATACTTGATGAAGTTCATTGCTGAGCTTGGAAATAGTTTGACAAGTGTTTGATTTAATTTAGTTGGACAGTCTATTAATCCATTTCTACAGTTTATTAATTCATGCACACATATCGCTAACTGAATGTATACATTTCCAGCCCATGATTTACACTCATTATTACATTTATTACCATTATTTTGTGGCGTAACATTTTATTTGTGTCTTTTGATCTATTTAATATGATTTGCTTCTGCTTGATTCTACTTTTGACTGACTATAAACTTAACGACTTGGATTTGGACTTTTGTTTTTATTTAGCTCACAGAATATATATAACGAATACATTTGTAGTTTGTTTCCTATATGCATAAATACATGTGATGATCATTAAAAGACAAGGGAAAATCCCTAGATGTGATCGTTTTACCTGGCTAATTTTTCCATCACTGAATTTAGGACCACTAAGGACCACTAAGGACCACTCAGTTCTAGGCTGCATTCAACAGGAACTAAGCCTGAGGCAATCATCGTGTAGCATGCTGTTCTTTATCACTGCTGTTTCTTATTAAGTCCTTACTTTATCTGTTTTATTTATTTGTAGAAATGACACCAACAAGGACAAAATGCTATAGCATTTTTTCTCCTGACTTACCTGAGGTGTGAACTCTTCCTTTATAGAAGAATTCTGTCACTTTTTTGATTGCTTGTGGATTATAGATGATGTTCAGTGGACTCGTGTTCACTTCCAGTCTTCTCTCAAATTTACACCTCACAGGGTTACGCTCATAAATCATTTCAAACACTGGTGGTGACAAACTCTCTGCAGTGGATCCTGACAACACAAAAAGAACACAAAGAGGGTTTTCATTATGAGACAAACATTTCAGCGACACCTGATGGAATATTGTGCATTTGCACTTGTGCTGCCTAAAAAGATAATTATTCCCCAACATGAACATGTAGGCAACTGAAAAAGGTACTTATATTTTTAGTTATTTTTGACAGAAGGTACAACATGTTGCATATACAGTACAGAGATATTCAACAGATAGACTCTAAACAAGAGAAAGAGCCTGGAATTATCATTACAAACAACAAATATACTGTCCTGCCTCCTATATGAGCCCGTGGTTTGAACCACATTATCACTCAAACCAATAGCCTTTTTACACGCAGGAAAACAATGTGGTGGGTGACAAACTTACAAACCTAACAGCTAACTTGCCTTAAAAACACTGCAGACCTGACTGTGATGGAAATCAATAAGGGTGATGGAAAAAGGGGGGCATGCCCTGTTTTGCACCCTTAATTCTGCTCACCACTCCAGTCCTCAATGTTATGTGCTATTATTGAACTATAAAAAGGATGAACACCTTTTATTTTGTGGACAGTTTAGAAATCTAATGTTTTCACATGACACATGATATCCAAAGGCACTAATACACTGCAGGCTGATAAAGGAATTTAGTGTGGAGCAGCTGCTATGCAGGGGTTTTGAAACATAAGGAATTTACTATTTCTTATAAATGTAGATGTTGTGATGAAAAAGCAACAGTAATAGTGTTGAGTATCTTTTAGAAATGAAACATATTTATAGCTATGAAAAAGTAGTAAGCACAAGCATACTGTCAATTAAAATACCGATATCACAACTGCTATCTGATTAGAAATACTCTGTACCCAGTTATATACTGTAATGGCTCTAAGGTGCTTATAATATCAGAGAAAATATAATTTACTACTGTTTCAATCAAGCAGATATAATCAAATAACTCAATATATAAATATAATTTAAAAAAACAAAACAGAAACCTTACCAGAGTTACCGGACTGCCCAGACGCTTGATGAGTGGTAACAACAACTTTGTCCTACAATTGATGTAAGACTTGATCAGCATGACAACATACAGCAGAAACTATTGGCATATATCATATACTTCAGGGGCTGGAACACTGCCTGCACTCCTTCTATTACTGCTTACCGTTTTGGGAGATACCAGAACAGGGAAGATGGTGCCTTGAGTGGTCAAATCTCTGAGGAACAAACCACCAAGCTTAACAGACAGCAGGGAGGACTCGGAACGAGGTAGAGACTCCAAAATCACCTTCACCCCTGTGGAACAGTCAAAGACAACTCAATCAAGGCAATAGTACTACTACTCTCCTGCAGTATAATAGAATTTAAAATTGGGGGGCAGTTGGACCACAATTACATATTGGTGGCTCTTACATACCTGAAAATTCCAGCTGGATGACCCCACTCTCATGTACTGTGTCTCCCCTCCGATCCTGGTGGAAGAGAGTGACTCCGCCCTTCTCCAGTAAGAACTCCAGCCGGGCGAATAGGTGATCTCGCCTGGTGAACGTGTTGAGAGTGTGAGAGTCCTCCAACGGGTCGAACAAGTCTTCTGTCTCTGCTGGAGAAGTGTACATCATCAGGGTCAGCAGTCATTGTATTTGTTATATTGTATATTGTGTATCTGTTATAATATTATATTGTATTAAAAAAATGTGTCTTCTTGTGCCCTAAAAGTCTCAGAAACAGTAAGAGGTCCAATTCCTGAACTTTGCAGATGTTATATTTCTCACTGACTGAACAGATAAAAAATTACACAGATTGGCCAGATGGTGGCACTAAAACAACAAACTTTATGTTTTGGCCTATAACTTCTGAACCTTATGTCTCACAAACTAAATTGTGGAATTCCTGGATTCTGTGGGTCCAGATAAATCTATCCATATAAAGCCAAACCAATTTGTGACAAGATAGATTTTATTTTTTCCATTTTAAATTTGAGCTACTCCTACAAATTTTGAGCAACAGGCATCAAATTTGGCACATGGCATATCTGGACCAAGTCGAAAAAAGAACCTTTTCAGATTTTTGATATTCCATACCGTTTTGAAATTACATATTTTTAAACCTGTGTCTTTAGGTTCAATTTTACATAAATGCTCACAAGTCCAAACTAGCTTAAGCTATTGTGTCAAACTTGGTGCATGTGTTTGAATGCTAGGTCCGAGCTTTTCTGTGAAGTCCTGAGATATCCTGCCACTAAGAGACACCACAAATGTGAAAAGTTTATATATCATAATCGGCTGCATGGATTCTTACAAAATTCAGTTTGCCTGATCAAGGGGGATGACTCAGTCAATGTATAAGATTTGGTAATGACTGAATAGATGGGTTTGGGGGGGTCTGGCTTAATACAACACATTTCTAGATATTTCACATCATTTATTATAGCTGTGTCTTATTTCACCCATTTTAAGAATGAGCTCATTTAAAATATGCAATCCACATAAAACCAATCATTTAGTTCCTTACAAAGGAACCAAACTCAGCATGAGGACAGATGCTAAATGTCCAAACGGGAGTCAGGACAGACTCTCTCACCCAGAATATCCCAGGAGGATGGACTGGGAAGGAGCTCCTCTGGGACCCTATCTGGGTCCTGGGAATCTCCATACCAGCCACCCCAGCCTGGGAACCAAGACTGCAAGTACTGGATCATTCCAGAGCTCCCACTCTTGGGGATGGACGTGGTGGGTGAACAGGGTGGTGGGTCACTGCTGGGCTCTCGCACATACTAGCAGAGGAGACAGAGAGAGAACACATTTAGGAGATCAGTGAAATTTTACAATTGAATTCTTCCTCCTGGTTTCTGTTTCTTTGGGACCAACACAGATCACAAGCTGTTGAAACTTCTCTTTTAAAACGCCTGATGAAAGTCTCTGGACCAAAACTTAGCTGCTTGATGAATTTACCCCAAGTGCTGACAGTGTGCAGGTGTTGAATCTTTGTTTGGAAAATTTGGTTTTAAAAAGTGTTGAGCACTTGTATGAGTGATCTGCTCTCACCTCTGCAATCTCTTCCTGCTTTCGGAACCAGTCGTGGACGATTTCTCTCAGACTCTGCACCTCTTCCAACGTTTGCTCCTCTTCCACTCGCTCCAGTTCGCACTAGTTGACAAAGACACATTTGAAGAACAGTTCAGTAATATGTGTTTGCTTTATTTATTATTGCTTTATTATCTTAAAAGCACATTGAGAATATTTCCTCATTGAATTACTTAGTCAATAAAATGTCAAAAGTTATAAAAAATAAATAAATGTTGACACAGTTTTTTTTAAATTTGAGAAGCTGGAACCAGAGAGCGTTTGGTATCTTTGTCCTGTATTATAAAGACGCAGGGGGCTGCATTAGTCCTGAAAGTCCAGCTGGAGTAACAGATTATTGCATTTAAAGGATTATCAGATGACAACAGACATACATCTCTGGAAAGTCACAGCACCAAATATGTTATCTTTCATTTCAAAAATCACAAGGTTCCTGTTAAAAAAAACAAAACAAAACAACATAGACCATCAGGAATATGAGCTTGCATTTAAGTGATTGGCCAGCACGTTGCCTTGATGAGCCTGGTTGAATTTTATTGCTGAGTAATGGGTAGTGGTTTATTTGCTGCTGCTCTCTGTAGGGCTGGACGATTATGGCAAAAATCATAATCATGATTATTTTGATCGATATTGAAATTGCGATTATAAAACACGATTATTCATAGATGTGTAAACATAAGCATTTATTGAACCACCAGAACTCAACTTGAAATATATTTGAACAGCACAACCAGAAATAAATTAAAATCAAGAAAAATATATATAATGATAAATGGAAATAATAATAGCAATATGTAAAAACGATAAATAAAAATAAATAGCCAAAACCTACCAAAACAAAAATCTCCTGGCTGCCGAGCTTATTAAACAAATTGGTCGTGTTGCCATGGTGACACCATGATGGTGTGCACTGTGTCAAGCAGTTCACACGCTCTCACGCCACACCTGTCATTTCTCAGGCTGAGAAGTGATCGATCCCACCACACAGAAATTAATATATTATGTAATCCATACATCCCAACTCTCTATTGATAGCGGTTCCCTGACGCCCCCAAATGAGACATAATCTCCCGGAATCTGGAGCGAACGACCAAGAGCGCGCGCTAGAGTGTGACTGCGGGCGCGTGTGTGACTATCAATGCAGCGCACGCGTGTGTGTGACTCTCAGTGCAGCGCGTGTGAGATGTCACTGAAGATTTCCCAGTCGGGTCTAACATAAGGGGCGGGACACAGAACTTGCTGGGAAAGAGGGGGGCGCTGGATATATGTCACAGGTGCGCCGCGCCGGGCAGAACAATAATCGTTTTATGTCGATTATTACGTTTTTATAATCGCGGGAGGCCAAAATGGATATCGCGATTAAAATTCAATTAATCGTCCAGCCCTAGCCCTCTGTGTTGGCACCTCTACCTACAACCCTAACCCTGTCTCTATTCAAATGAATGAGACGCCTGCAATTGTTTCATGACATGGCCATAAAGTGTAGTACCTCCTCCTGAGGACTCAGTGGGACTCCTTTGAGAGTTCTGAAGTACAGGCTGGTGTAGGTCTGGGCATCTCGTGCTCGCTGCAAGGCAAAATCCCAGCTGCCCCGCCGCCGCTGCTCCCTGATCTCATTTAGATTGGCCTCAATGGCAAACATCCACCACTTTCTGCAGCTGGGGGAAAAAAACAATGTTACAGACTTATATCTAATCTAGTTTTAACACATGAGATATGAAGGTGGAATGATGTAGGGGTGACTGATAGAATATTAAATATTATGGGTGCAACCTGACTTTTACTTTCACTTCAGTGACTCATGCAACTCCATGAAATTAACCATAGAGTAATATTATCATTATTGATCGTGACTGTGATGATTTGACCTCATATTTGATCTTGCAGAGTATAATGTTGGATTAAACTATAGTACAGTAAACATGAATGATCCTGTATGTCTGAACTTACTTCCCAGTAACAGGGACTTTGGGTCTCCACTTTCGGTAAAGCATCTCCCTCTCCCGGCGGTCCAGCTCTTTGAGGAAGGCGGTGATCTGCTCGTACTGGACCTGAGTCACACACACACACACGCACACACGCACACACACATAATGAATTACTGTTCTGCTTGAATGCTCTGCTTGTGTCGAGCTGGTTTGGAGCCAGTGACCTGTGTTGAGACTGCTGAACCACAATATGTCAGGGTCACTTTTATTGCCTCCCTCTGGAGACAGCTGTTGTTGACACTAATGGACACTAAACATTGCCTGAATTCTACATCGAAAAAATTGAAGTACTGAAGTCAGTGAGATATATGAATAGCCTAATGACCTGTAATACTTTACTATTACAATTTAGTTTCTGGTGATCAGTGTGTAATAGTGCATTTGGAAAGGGTGAAGTGGCCTTTAACACACAGTCACAGCAGGGGAAGTCAGGCGAATAGAAATATTGCAGTTGTAGTTTAAATATTCACCAAAATTTCAAACTAAACAGATAAAAAAGCTGAAAGAGAAATCATGTTCGACAATGACATCTTTACTGATATTTTCTAAAACTTTGATGGTGCATTTGACAATTTAGAACACGCTTCAGTAAATATTATACTAAAATATTTGTCACCACTTCCTCAATTTGAAATATCTTACAACTTTTTACAACATTTCATCTCCAGTCTGTGACTCTGTTTTGGTAGAATTTGAACAAATACTTGACTGTTACCTGATTATGCTAATTAAAAAATAACAAGAGAGTGACTCACTTTATAACTGACCATTAGTTGTAGTGAAGTAAAGTCTTTTCACACAAACAAAAATGTGTTGCAACAAGAATGAATTCTCTTCAACCTTCTGTTTCTGATAATTTTTTGAACTCACTCATAAACCTCACACACATTATGATCCATCTAAAGTAAAAAATATTTTAAAACTCCTAAATAAGGAATGTCCTAGAACTGCATAGTTGCATCTAATCACGTGCAACACATTTGTTTAAATTTGATTTATGAGCATTTCTGTAAAATGAAACCTGGTGACACAAATCTGAAAATGTAGAACACACATGAAGGAGTATCCAGATAAAAAGGACAAATTTAGTGCAGCTCAATCCAGACTTTTATATGTTGAAATTGGTAAAGATTTAAATAAAGTTGAAAGTTACGGTTTCAGACATAATCCAAAATGACAGAGAATCACATGACCAGTGAGTTGTTGACAGATCCAGATGCAAATTTAGAAGCAATCTAAAATGAAACTAGCTATGGGAATCCATCCCTTTACCTTCACACCAAACACTGTACATGGAGGTGCGTTCAGGTGTCCGTACAGACCTGTGACAGGCGTAAGGACATGGGTTCCAGCTGAACTTGGCCTTCGATGCGGGGTGTGTGTCGGGACCTCAGGGGCTCCTTGGAGGCGTTTCTTCTGAGCAGTACAGAGGCACACACTGGTTCAAAGATGTACTGATGCTCCCGGCTCTGCATACACTGGGTCATTGCCTCCTGCACGTTCACAAAACAAACAAACAAACAAACTCACACATGGAACCTAAACCCTAACCCTAAACCCTAAACCCTAAACCCTAACCCTAACCCTAAACCCTAAACCCTAAACCCTAAACCCTAACTCTAAACCTAAACCCTAAACCCTAAACCTAAACCCTAAACCCTAACTCTAAACCTAAACCCTAAACCCTAAACCCTAACTCTAAACCTAAACCCTAAACCCTAAACCCTAAACCCTAAACCCTAAACCCTAAACCCTAACCCTAAACCAACATTATGACGCTCTAACTGACCTGATATAAGTCACATGTGTAAATGCATTCCCTTCATAGAGTCGGTTCATCCAGCATTGTGCACAAATGTCTCTATCTTAGTGTTTGTACTGCATCAGCATGGTTAGGTATAACATAGGATCAACCTTAAAATGCAGTTAAGAATTAAGGTCTACTTGCTGCTGACTGTCTGAATGTCTCACCTGGATCTGATTTACAGGGAGTTTTCCCAGCATTTCACACTCTGTGTCCCAGTAGACGCTGAAGTCTTCGATCTCCAGCTGCTTCTGCCGGAGGAGCTTCTGGACCTGCAAATAGAAAGAGAAAGGGAACACTTGTTAAGCTCGAATCCAGAAGTAGAAGTACTGAATTAACTATGGATATCAATTCACTGGCAGAGAGAAATATTATCATTTGGTCTCTGAGGCATCAGGAAGTCCTGACGTTAACACTAACAATAATTCACAAAACATTTTAGTGCTTAAAGTAGATCCTAAATCTTAGTTAGAAGAGGTCCAGAAGACTCCAAAGTCACTGACTGCACTTACATAGACTTTAGTAACCAGGTTACTCTGAGAAATCTGAAGAGTAAGTAATCTGGTTACAGTCATGTCAAGTCTATCTTATTTCTATAGTGTCAAATCATTATCATTATCTCAGGGCTCTACACTATACTCTTTATTATTTACAGTCCAACATTAACCCATGAGCAGTACTTTGTGACAACAGCAAGAACAAAAAACAACTCACCAACTGTACATAAGAATATAACAGAACCTGAGCCCTGTATATTACATTAAATACATGATCAGCATAAATGGATTTGGATAAATGGATGTTAGATTACCTCACCTGAAATCACTGGTCTAATCAATCAATCAACATTTTCCTCTCTGTACAGTTTCAACCAATTTAACATGATTGTTAACAAAAAGAAATGATACTTGGGTCAATGACGTGACGCCTACATTTGCAGTCCGACTGCATTTTATACATTTAGAAAAAGGTTTAAATGGATAAATAAATACCATATATATGTAGTGGCTTTCCTACATATGTATTCACTTTAAGTTTTCAAAAACACAAGTTATTAGTATTTTTTCTTTTATTTAAAGTGATAAAATATCATGTGGTGCGACTGTCTGGCCATGACTGCTGTTATGAAAACTTATTTGAAATTACTCCAAATCTATTCAAATGTATGTTCTGCCCTTTTTGGCATGTTTTCCAGAGTGTTTTATAGTACTGTACAAAATTACAAACCATTTGTATTTATTTTTCCATGCCAAACTTTGTCTGACGATGATGATTTGATGAAATATCATGTGGTGCGACCATCAAGAAACAACCACTCTGGGACTTTTATGATGAAAATCATTCAAAGGCAGGATGCTGCATCATACACTAGTTTGCCAAGGACCCATGGATACAACAAGCAGATTTGTACCCCTTTCTAAAATATGGAAAAAATGAAGCTTTTTAATGGCTGGTATCTAGTTGCCATATTTTGATATCATGTGGTATGACCTCAAGAAAACAATAAATATGACGTTATTTCTACAAATATATGTTTTGATTTTAAATTTCATAATGACCTTTTTGTGGCAAGCTAGCTTGTTTTGTTTAGGTGGTCAATTCTGTGCCTGTAAATTTTGATTGAACTTGAAAATATCATTTGCGACCAAATATCATGTGGTGCGACCATTGCAGAGTCTTTTTAATGACAGATATGTCCAATATTAGAAACTTATTCAGTGAATAATTTATTTACATTAATTCCTTTATTTTAGTATTATTTGGAATATATTTGTATGCAATTTGAGTCATTTTTTCTAAGATTTCAGAAGCAACAGTTTACGTTTAATTTTTGTATAATATCAGAAAAATGCAATGTCACTTTGGCAATTATGCATTTATTTGTAAAGCATTATTTATTTCTAACTGTTATAATCTATTTTACCAGATCACACTCCCATGCAAGGTAAAAACTGCTTGCCATTGGCAGTGTGTTAATTCTGACCCTGCAGTAAGAGCGGTGTACCCTGCTAGAAGAGAAAGGTAAAAATTGTAAAAATGAAAGCTAAAAATAAAGCACCATGAAGTACATATCACTCTGGTATGTTTTTCATTACCTGGATGGATTGCAGTTTTTGTATGCAGGTTCATCTACACTGTAGAGAGAGAGTAAGTATTGGGCCATGTGTCCATGACACCTACATGAGCATTCATGATATCCCTTTTTAAATCCACAGGAATTAATATAGAGATCTGTAACTATTACAGCTTCTACTCTTCTGGAAGGCTTTCCACAAGATTATGGAGAGTGGCTGTGGGAATTTTTGTCCATTCATTCAGAAGAGCATTGCTGAGATCAGACAGTGATGTTGGATGAGAAGGCCTGGCTCATAATCTCAACCCCATCTTTGTGATGAACTAGATGTGGTCTGCCACTTCGTGGCTGAGTGTCTGTTGTTCTTAAATATCCACTTGTTAATAATACCATTTACAGTTGACAGTGAAATGTATAGCAGGGACACATACCAAGCTTGAATTCATTGAACTCTTCAGAGCAATTCATTCTTTCACAAATGTGTGTAAATGCAGACTACATGGCTAGATGCTTGATTTCATACACCTGAATAAAACACCTGAATTCAATGATTAAGAGGTGTATCTCAATATTTTTGTCGATAAAATATATCAATGGTCCAAAGTGATACACCATAGATTAATGGCATGGCTTTGCATTTCTGTCTCAGCTACTAATGAAGAAAACAGTAGAGAAAGATTCAATATATAAAATCAAGTCAGCTTGATGATGACTAGATAATAAATATTTCTGTTCTAAATGATTCAATAATCGAAATAGACTTATTCCATTGTCAAGTTAAATGAAAAGTTTGTTCATGACAAAGCAATGAAGGCGTGCTGCACTTCTGTTTTAAAAAATGTTTATGAAATGTTTGAGTTTATAAAAATTCTGTGAAATTGTAATAAAACCACTGGTTTAATTCTATTCTGCATTAAAGTCATTATTTTTCTATTTCTTTCAATAGATTTTTAATGATATGAGGTCTTTCTGTCATGTGGTGCGACCACTCATCATGTGGTGCGACCAATAATACTAATAACTGTATTAAATTCAGAGTAAAATATCACTTTTCTGTGGCAGTAATATTAATCACTGATACAGTATGTTTAACTGAATTGTATTTTTAAATGTTTTAAATCATTTTTAAGCAATTTACAGGAAAAATAAGTCTTCCATTCATTTAAGAAGGCAACTGTGACATTATAGAACATAAATATGAGATTATTATTTACAAAAACTCAAAAGACATGCAAATAGTGTTAATGCATGTTAAGGAAATTCATTTATTTTAAGATAGATCACGGTCGCACCACATGATTTTTTTAAAGGTCAGTTCTAATTCATTGAGATGAAAAAACACATAAAACACTTAATTTACTATTTAAATATGAATTTATGTGTACTTTACATTCTTAATGTTTGAACTACTGCAATAGGCTATATATTCCCATTTTTATTATTTTAAAATTGACCTGTTGAAAATCCTTATAAGTCATTGACCCACTTATCACAAATCAGATAAATAATGACTAAACAGACACTGAGAAAGGAAAAGAGTGGTACGACTGTAAATATGTAAAAGACAGCAGTCATGATGTTGAAACACTGAGAGAACACAAACACAGTATCATGATTAGAAACTAAGAATGTCTACTTACTATTTTATTATCAACAAAAATGTCAGCATGGTTCACAACATGAACACAAACATACATCAGCACACATCTGCACCCCAAGACAGGCCGACTCGTTAGTTTCTATAGTAACGTAAAAAAACCATTTTAATCTATTTGGTGTTGTTGTTTATATGACTGCAATGAGCTGAAGCTATTTCAGTAATAATGTTAATATATCTCACCTCTTACAGGGTAAACATATAGTTTAGTAAGAAATACCCTCTAAAGCAGGGGTGGCAAACATACAGCCCGTGGGCCAGAACTGGCCCGCTGAGGGGTGCAATCCGGCCCACTTTCCTTCCGGTGTTCTTTTCCTTCCTTCCATCTGTCCTTCCTACCTTCCTTTTTTCCTTTCTTTGTTCCTTCCTTCCTTTCTTCCTTCCATGTCCTTCCTCCCTACCTTCCTTCTTCCCTTTCTTTCATCTGTCTTTCCTCCCTTCTGTCCTTCCTCCCTACCTTTCTTCCATCTGTCCTTCCTCCCTTTCTTCATTCTGTTTTTCCTTCCTCCCCTTTGTCCGTCTGTCCATCCGTCCTTCCTTCCATCTGTCCTTCCTCCCTTTCTTCATTGTTTTTCCTTCCTCCCCTTTGTCCGTCTGTCCATCCGTCCTTCCTTCTGTCTGTCCTTCCTACCTTTCTTCCCTTCTTCCTTCTGTCTGTCTTTCCTCCCTTCCCTTCTTATTTCCTCCCTTCCTTCCCTTCATCTTTTTACATGAGATCATATTGGTCTGTATGTGACCCTTTAACTAGAATGAGTTTGACTCCCCTGCTGTAAAGGATCATCAGAACAGCTGATGGATAAAATATGTGAGGTTCTGTAATAAGACTGAGTTAGCATCATTATGCAGCTGACATCCAGCCAGCTCTGACTGAAAACTTTCATGCACATTATCTTTATGAGGCATGAGTGTGATCAAAGTTTGATTAATGATGTAACAGTTTTTAAGTTGCCTGTTCATTTTAAAATAAAGTGTGATGTTGTCATTAGTTTCTGTTCTCTTCCTTTGTGTAGTCAGAAGCATCTTTCAATAAGTGATCCTAAAACATGTCTTCTCTCTCTAAATATCTCTGCTTAACAAGTCAGGACTCCTCCTCCTAAATATTGACCCAGACAGGAGTGATGTAAGTTTAATCTGGAACCTATTTTCCCGTCTTTTAGTGTCTAAGTGACTAATGGGGACAAGAGTTTTTTTAATTGGTTCATTATTGAGCAAGAGTGTTTGAGCTAGCAGCCGCAAAACAGTCTGCAATGTAATCCTTTGTAATCCTTTTGAACCAGTGACAGGCTCAGCTTGGTATTATAATCATGCAGAGAAATGAAATGTTCTTCTTTACCTTTCACCTGATTAGATCCGTGTCTAACTAAATCTCGTTCAAGGAGATGACTCATTCTAAAATCTCGCGAGAGTTGAGTGCTTAAAATCTATTTAGCCAGGAAGAATGATTATATATATATATATTATATATATATGTATAAATGTGTGTATGTACGTGTAGGTACGGGTGTACATACTGTATGTGCATTTATTGTACACATATTAGTACTTATATGGTTAATCAGGAGTATAAATGTGAATATAAATGTATGTGCGTATGTGTGTGTATATGAATATGTGCAAATTGTATAATATGAACATATGTGTGTATGTGTGGAAGTAGGTGTGCCCATATATACAATGTTTTTGTTTTTTTTGTTTTTTTTTAAGTATATTTTTGGGGCTTTTTGCCTTTATTGTACAGGTTAGTAGAGAGAGACAGGAAGTGGGAGGCAGAGAGGGCAATGACACGCAGGATAGGAACCGGGGTCGCCTGCAGTGAGGACTGTAGCCTCAATACATGAGGCGGGTGCTCTACCCACTGAGCTAAACACCTCCACCATATATACAATGTTAAAGTATGTGAACTATTATATTTAATTTGTTTTTTATTTAAATTTTTAAAAAATCAATAAACAAAGCAGACAGAGCTGGAGAGATGAATGCTGAGTTTGTTGTGTTGGAACATGTAAAACATCATTTAGTTCTTTTTCTATGTTAACTCAACTGTTGCAAGATTTCAGAATAAGACTTCTCCTTCAGCGAAACTTGGTTAGACACAATAACAAACATATCAGACCAAGATAAAGGTTTTAAATACAGTTTCTCTTTAAAAGATGAACAAATGTCTCACTGAGAAGTTGTGTTTAGTTAAGAGTACCTTCCTACAAAGAGAAACTTGATACATTTAAGAAATTCAAATAAATTAAAAAAATATATGAAAGAGAAATCATGGGGTGTGATGTCACACACAGCTAATTCTTTAATAATGAGTACTTACCGCCTCTTTGGAGGGGTTCTGAGCAGAAACATTGTAGATACACACACCAAATGAAAAGGGCTTCTCTGGGTTGGAGAAGTCATCCTCAAATCTCAGGTGCACATCTTGGATATTCAGCTGCACAAAACAGCCAGAAAAGTGAAATGTGTTAATAAGAGTACAATAACACCCAGTCAGTTATGTGCTGTCTACTTTCTATGCTACACTTTATTTGTGCTGCTGTTAAATTGTAGAGTTAGACTAAAATTCAGATGTGTATTATTGGAACTATATACACAAAATATATGTATTGTTTCCAATATTAAGGATTAAGATTAATTTTATCCTCCTGTAAATCTTTGAATTAAGATGACACATAGTTCCAGCTCTGCGGTGCCATGATGGATGGCTTACCTCAATGTTTTCCACAATCCTGGTAACCACTGAGGCAGTGACAGAGTACCAGTAAGACTCTCCTCTCTGTTCACACTCACTCTGGAGGGACAACAACACACATATCATCATCATCCTCATCATCATCATCATCATCATCATCATCATCATCATCATCATCGGCAGCAGCAGCAGCAGCAGCAGCATCATGCATGCATGCACATACAGTATAAAGGTAAATGAGGTTTGTTCTGTGTCTATGTGGTTTTTATGAGTCAAATTTAAAGAGGTTCAAATGTGAAAATAAACATATGAATAACTTGCACATTCTTTTTTTGTGGACCCAGCATCAAATTTCTGCTTTTAATCCATTTAGAGAGAATATATTAGAGGATTATGGTAAACATGTCTAAGTGGTGTAACCATAAAAACTTTGTACCAAATAATCCAATAAAACAGTAAATAGTCAATAAAACACCATATCAACTAGTTTGGCATGATCTTACATCCTTCCTTCCTTCCTTCCTTCCTTCCTTCCTTCCTACCTAACACCATATCAACTAGTTTGGCATGATCTTACATCCTTCCTTCCTTCCTTCCTTCCTTCCACCATATCAACTAGTGTGGCATGATCTTACATTATAACTTTTATATTAAATAAAGCTAATGGAATACTATTGTTCTAAATATTACATTTCATCTGGAGAATCGTGGAGAGTCATTATTAGTATAAATCCACTTTAAAACACTGTAGGTGGATCAAATATTAAAAAATTAGAGCAGAAAGTTAAGTGTTTTCTGTCTTTTAATATGACACCAGAGCTCTCTGCTGCCATTTCAACTATCAGTATGTCAGCAGTGTTCACCAAATTAAATGTGATAGCTTTTTTAAAAGTTATATTTTAACTAGACAATTTTAAAAAATGCCCAAAATAACAAAAGAGAGTACATCACATTCAGTTGGGCTTCTCTTCTTTTTATCTAATTTCTTTCCTCTTTATCTTTCTCTCTGTCTCTCTAATGTTATCTTACAGCATTGAAGACAACATCACTTAATGAACCAACAGCTGAGATCAAATCTGTGGACCAACTTGTCTGACATGCAGCTCAACAGAAACATCTGAACACTGTTCAAATCATCATCTTACTGAATCTCACTGAAATATTTCATTCTATTCATTTGATTTTTTTACACAGTTTTATTGTATTTAATGTTTTTAACAGCCTTTTATTTTGTTAACGTGCTTTGAGCTGCATGTATGAAAGCTGCTGTACAAATAAAGATTATCATTCCTATAATCAGAAATAATAAAACACTTTTTTATGTTGGAGCAGTTTGTTCTTGAAAGATTATCTGTTTGATTATAATATTAGTATGATTTTAATTCATTTGAGTAGTGGTTCATACTTTTTACTCTCATCATTTATTCTCTATTTTAGTCTAGCTCTTTGTTTTCTTTCTCCCTTTCTATTTTTCTGTACTTTGTTTTCTTTTTATTAAAATTGGGTTTTCTTTTTTAAAATTGTATGTTTTAATGTTTCCAATTGTTTGTTTTTATGTAAAGCACACTGAGTTGCCCCTGTGTACAAAATGCACTATATAAATACAGCTGCCATGCCTTTTATTTTGAAGGTACCGGGCAGTTGGGGCACAGGGGATTTTATTTCTATAGGGAGGCAGGTAAAGGACCAGCGCACACTGAGTGAATTTGAGTTGATTTATTTATTTTTCTTCATATTTTGTTTATTTTATATACAAATTAAGGA